>NC_056729.1:529708425-529750925 GCF_019279795.1 Protopterus annectens | reverse complement strand
TATATATATATATATATATATATATATATATATATATATGTATATATATATATATATATATATATATATATATATATATATATATATATATATATATATATATATATATATATATATATATATATATATATATATATATATATATATATATGTGACTGTAAATATACATATGTATATAGCGAGGATATGATACAGCAGTTACGAATTACATAAGTTCACAGGCCGTGCATATGGGGGTGAGGGGTCCAGTAAACAAATGTGTAACACGTAGCATCAACCCCCCCCCCCAGCTAGGCCGGTGAGACATACAGACACACAATATAAGTAAACACACCACTGCTTCCCAGACCACCGGCAGGATACTACCAGTGGGAGAGACCTGCCAGGTCTAATCTTGAAACATAGACATCAATGTCCCTTGTGGGACACCCAAAAATTAATGATCATCGGAGTCAGTCCCAGTAATGATTCATCAAACCAGGCTGTAGATGTACACGGACCAGTAAGATGTGCAAGCCTGATAACCCATGGGTCGACACAATGTACAACATGTGTCCCAACACTCGGAGAGTGGGCAGTGTGTAGTGGTGTGTTATACCCCACCTGCACCCACTGTAAGGATAAGTGCTGTAGAGGAGGGGCAGGTGAGGGAACTATGGGTATGCAATTAGGGGCCTAGGCATGCAGGTATTGGCTGGTGCAGTTGTATTGGGACCACCCCGGGGATGGAAGTAAAATCCCGAAATGGGCATAGCTGATGCCCATACCTCTCAACCCCTAAGAGCAAATCCACTGGACAGGACATAAACCATTGGGGGAACAAATAGGGACCATACCTCTGAACTGTCCCCGATTTCCAGGGACGTCCCTGATTTCGACTCTGTTTCACTTAATCCCTCCTAAAACTAGTGACTTTTGTAGGAAAGATGGTGAATTACACGTAATGAATAATGACAACAATTAAGAGTTATAAACATCATTTACCTCAGAAAATGTGTATGAATTCATATGCTCTGAGTCTGTTAATGTGTCAGGTTAATAGCACTAGTAATTTAAATGTGCCCCTGATGTTGTTATGACATGTCCCTGATTCAGTTGATATTTATCCCCAATCGTATGAGAGGTCTGATAGGGACAGAAACCACATATTCCACTTACAACCTTAGAAAGATGATAGAATATTAAGTATGCAGTAGCATGACTCGGTTGAAAGATGTGGGTTCCAAAACCCAATTACTTGTTTATATATTGAAGTGTCATTTCCCATGTATTAGCCAGACATGTAAGAGGAACACACAAATAATATGAATCAAACTCTGGACAGACCGCGGATTCTGTACAGTTGAATGGCATGCTTTCGCCTAATGGGCAGCCATTCCCAATACTGTAGGCATGTAATCTGATGTAATAGGCATCACAAGGCAATATCATAGTCCTCACTCCCACCCAGGTGCAAACACCAAATGCAGTGCATTTGCAAGTGCGGGAGCAAGCGGGTGTAAGCCTGTTTGGCCGCCAGTATGTGAGTATTACACTGGTGAAGCAATGTAGAGGCTAACTGAGTGTAAGAAATTGTAACCGAAGGTTAGCATTGCTTAGCTCCATGCAAACCCACGCACACCCGCTCACAACTGCTTTAATGTGCCTTAATCACTCCATATCCAATGGCCTTGTTCATCCCAGCAACAAAATAAACGGCCTCTGCAAGGCTCAAAACCAGGACCCTGCACACACAGCTAATGTGATTTACCACTAAGCCATGGCAGATATAAAGACATTGGAAATTATCATAAACATATTATCCAGTGCAGTCATGCAACAGTATAGGAAATGTATTCCATCATGTAGATGTGTGTGTGTATGTTTATGTCCAGATATAGATACATACATATATATATATATATATATATATATATATATATATATATATATATATATATATATCAAGAACATCCCATGTGACAACAAAGCATTACAAATGTATGAAAAGGGAAACACCAGCAATGCCTGCATTATGTAGTGGCATTGTCCTATGTAATATCAAGACTCCCTCAGACAGACGTGTCATTAATGCACACAAACATTTGTACATTGGCCAAATACATCACTCCATGCATTTTATTTACATTAACACAACAGTTCCTGTCCAATCATTATGTGAAAACAGTACTCTTGCAAGGTGCTGTGTGCAACATCATCATCATGAAAAAAGTAAACTGGGTAACCATAGAGGGACTGGTAGTGTTGTGTGTACAATGGGGTCTGCATCACGTGTACCTGGAACCTTTAAGAGTCATGTGCATACCAGGATCATATGCATGAGAGACAGAGGTGAGGACAACTGGAGTATGTTGTGATGCATATTAAAAGGGTTACACGTGTCCAGTGGACACGTGTGTGAAATGGACAGCTGGACAGCTATGTATGTGGCAAATGTTGTTCTGGGAACCGATTGGCCTTTTGTTTCCATAGGGTGAGAGTGGGATGTGGGGGAAGGAGAGTAGGTATGCTCATGGAGAATAGGTTGGGTAGGATGACAGACAAGAGAGCATACAGGGTCAGTATATGACACATGTGGGGAATACACCTTGGACGGGGAGGGGTGTTCGGCAAGGACAAGCCCATGAGCCCACAGATGGAAACAGTGGGACGGAGGTCCCCAACCATAGGCAGCCATCACTGCACCAAAACAGCTGCAAAGGTGGCAGTGCTGGGGGCTGTTTAGGAGGGGCAGGCTCACCCTATAAATGTGACACTCTGCCCTCGAGCTGGCGTATCTGGCCTTGAAACCCCTTATTGAGCCCCCTACGCACCACATCCAGGACTGTACGAGAGTGGACAAGTTCCTGTCTGGACCTGCTCCCAGGGGGGACAAGCCCCATCCTCAGTGGTGGTTCCACCAGAAGGTGGTGCAGAGCCAACAGAGGTGGAGGTCCAAGGCTGGGCCCCAGATGTGCTGGTGCCCAGTGCCATGGCCAGCTGAAGTGGGGCAGGAGGTTCTGCTGGGACCTCCAAACCCATACAGCCTATGGTGTTGCAATTTTAACACAGATGTGGCTTAGTAATAGTCAACAGCATTCAGGATTACTTATAACAGCATGCATAGATATGACCATCAATCCAACACAACAGATGGTATACATTTGCAGTGGGAGCACAACACATGCATATATACTGCATGACATCTGTACAAAGTGTAGAAGACTTGTGACTGCAGCTATGAACAGTGGCCCATTATTGGCATGTCACTGAGAACCCCAGACAGTGTCTGTCATACCACTGTTTCATGTGACATATGTCCAATCAGGGATAAAATGGCAGTAACTCATCACTATCACCATGTACTGCTCCTGCAGTTCACAGATGTGTGTTCAGTGAGTAACACAGGAAACAAATGGTTCCACACACTGATCAGTCCACAGATGGCCCTACAGATGGGGGTTCCCTCACAAACAAAGCACTGTCTTGTCAGTTTTAAAACATGCAGAATAGCCATTACCACACACAACGTGTTAAATTGGCAGTAGTCTCAATGAAGCATAGCTACACTTACATGCTGTAGTCATGTCTGGCACATCACCCTCCTGTATTTAGGCTATTTTCCACTGTGTATGTTGTTTGAGGAACATCCAGATATAATCTGTGATGCCGTTTACCAAACACCAGATCCAGGCACCATTCACAATGACTGTCATTGGCAAACACTAACATGATGTTCCTAGATATTATGCTGTGTTTCCATGTGATTGGCTATGGGAACATCATCACAGCTGTTCCACATGCAATCAGCTAGAGGAGGAATGCAATAGGTGCAGAGGCCATCACCTGATCATGACCATCACTTACAAAACACAAGCTGCTGCTGAGCAGGTGTACAACTCCACATCCACCAGAGAGTGTGTGGGAGGGACTGACAGAGGCAAAGTACATCAGAGAAGGGCTTGTAGACTAAAACCTAAGCACCGTCTGTCACACACCTACCAGTACAGGGGTTCAAACCCCTGACTGACAAGTCATTACTATTACAAGTGCATGGTGTTACTCCATGTGCCACAAAGCTGACATGCTGGTGTGCTGTAAGAACATATATATGTGCTGGTGAGCAACATCTGCAACAGAGATATAGTAGACATACATTAGGTATAGCACACATGGCTGTCCACATGAACGGATGTCATTGTCAACACAACCACACTCTCTAATGGACTCACATTGACATACTTTGCCAGGCCCACAAATACACTTCCTAACTACTTAGTTTGCCACACTGCAGTAATGCACAGGTACTACATGCACCACAAGGGATATCCGGAGGTTCTATGGGCTAGGGCATGTGAACGTGTCTGACATCAGTCGGTATGCCAATGGGAGTTATACTGGGTGTGACTGTGGCTGGTTGCATCATACCCCACACGCAGACACAAGGTGCCAGTACTGACATGCGTGTGTGCATTGCTTCATGGGTGTGTAGTGGTTGGCTGTACAAGATGGCTGTACAAGGCTGGGTGAGGGGTAATCCTTGGCATCATGCCAGCTGACAATGGTGTGCAGTGTGGTACAGGGGTGTAGTGTCTACAATGCCTCACACAGATGGGTATTGTATGAACTCTCCTGACATCCTAGTTACCATTGTTTATGGCCATTGCTTTGCAATGCATGCCATGTC
This sequence comes from Protopterus annectens, assembly GCF_019279795.1. Lineage (NCBI taxonomy): Eukaryota > Metazoa > Chordata > Ceratodontiformes > Protopteridae > Protopterus > Protopterus annectens. The sequence continues at coordinate 529,746,259 of NC_056729.1, read as the reverse complement.
TGTGTTTGATAGTCCTTGACATGGACATTGCCTGGGATGAGCACGTCCCACAATAATATACAGTGACATGTACAAGTGTACCTGGTTTGGCGGGCACATGTTGTGTATACAGACTGTTATCCTCAGATATGCCAATACTGGCCTGGCGTGGCAGGACCTGCTTATAGATAGCAGTTTGACCCTGCACCTGCATTGATAGCATGATACAGGTATTCCCTGGTGTCAGTGGCATCAGTCTATACAGGGCAGGGTGCCATGTCCTCTGCAGCCCACTGCAGTCACACCATGCCTACTATCTGTCATCAATGTGCAGGGTACTAGCAACATAGCGGGATATTCTAGGCAAGTGTGTTTGTGTATGACACATGGGTTCAGAACGTATTCCGGGTAATAGTAGGGTTGCATACATTGTTTACCAGGCCTTTTGCCAGATGTAGGGGTATGGCTTGCCAACACAGTCCCTTGGCTGACTGACATCTGTACTCCTCATGAGGTGGACATTGTGACATATAATATGGACACCATATAGGAAAGCTACAAAATCTGCTTCCCAACATGTCCAGTGGTTAGACACTCACAGCAACCTCCACACAGACTCTAACTGTCAAACACACACCTGCCATGTCTTGGAGTAGAACCCCTATTTAACTAGCTTATAACACTGCAACATTATGCAGTTACAGCATGTACTATGGAGATTACTGGATTACAGCAGTCCCATAGGTTTATTACTAGGTGGGTGACAACAGCAGGATTGCAAAAGGTGGTTATGTGAATTGTAAAGAGTGTGCATACTCTAAAACACATTGTACTTTTCTTAGGCAGATACACACACACATGCAGTTGGCCTGTCTTGGAATAGAACTCATACCTAACTAATTTATCACACTACAGCATTATGCAGTTACAGCATGCACTACAGAGATTACTGGGTTACAAAAGTCTCAGAGGTGTATTCTAGGTGGGTGACATCAGCAGGCTTGCCAAAGGTGGTTATGTGAATTGTAATAGTGTGCATACTCTAAAAAGCGTTATTAATTTCTCAACCAGACAGACACACACACACTTAGCCTCCCTTGGAATAGAACCCCTACCTAGCTAGCTATTCACACTACAGTAATACGCAGTTACAATATGCGCTATGGAGAATATTGGGTTGTAGCAGTCCCAGAGGTGTAATTCGTGGGTGGGTGACATCAGCAGGATTGCCAAAGAAGGGCATTTCAAGTGTACTGTGAGTTGTACATGTCTGTTACCTGCGTGTACCCACTGCTTACTGTCACAAAAACAGATTTCCCCCTGCTTATAACTGTGTAATGTAGTCCTAATTGACAGTATCAACAAGGTTTGCAGGTCTTGAACCCTGGACCATGCACACTGTGGTCACTGGACATACCACTAAGCCATCTGGGTTTTAATGCACATCTTACTACAGGTATTCCACAGTACTGAAAACAAATGGGACAGCCACTTTGTGTACATATGTACAGTACCCTTGAATGTACTGTACTCTTTGAAACAACAAAGACAAGTCTACATCTGTACAACTGTCATAACTACATTTATATATAAATATATATCTATATATATCTATCTATATATATATATATATATATATATATGGGATGTGTACACACATATGTATATATATATATATATATATATATATATATATATATATATATATATACACAGATACAGCTATAGCCATATATATATATATATATATATATATATATATATATATATATACACACACACACACACACACACACACACATACACACACACACGTCTGAATACCCTTTGTGACACAGAAGGGTTTCAAAGGAACTGACGTACACAAAACAGAGGCATCTCTTGTGTTATAACATTTAAATCTTAAGCAGTTCACCAGAGAAGGGACGGTTGCTGTGTATGTGGAGTTTGGGGTGGGGAATGATGGCTAATATAATCTACCCCAGGGGTTGTGGAGTTAGGGTGGGGAATGATGGGGATGAACTTACACCCCGGTGACCACTTCTGTGTCCCTGCTCGACAATGGCACAGGAAAATAACATACCCAACTGTAGTCATGCTTGACTGTGTATTCTTTACCATTCCTAACTATGTAATACTTTGTAGACACCGGTCACCACAGATGTCTACCATGGTGTGCTAAAAGACATTACACATGTGTATGCCTGGCTACAGGGTAGTCACACACAGTTTCCAGTAATGTGCATACACATCTTGCCTATGTAAAGGTAACTAGTACAGTGGTATGCAGTTGGGGTATGTGCCACAGAACACATACAATCACACTTACTCTGATTCCAATTCTGAGCTGGGTGACATCACAGGACTGATTACTTGCAGTGGGGTGGGGGAAGAGAGAAGTTTAGCAGCTGACAAGGATAAAGGCCAGTGCAAACGGTGGTATTTCTTTGGAATGCAGCAAAACCCGCTGTCATGACAGGATGCAGACACAGCTACACACACACAACCACACTCATCTATTGAGTGACACACACACTCAGGCATTTGTTGACACACACACTCAGCCATTTGCTGACACACACACTCAGGCATTTGCTGTCACACACACAAACACACATACATAGTTGTCAGTGGTGGGATCAGAACTCCTGCCTATCTACAGATCACTATTACAGTACTACGCAGTTACAAAACATGCCACAGAGATTACATATTCTAAGGCAATCAGAATGCCCTTCTAAGATTGAGGACAACAACAGGGAGACTGACAGTCGTGAAGTACATAGCTGAAAAACTGTGTGTTTAAAGTAGGTGTCCATTACAACCTGTATGCACAAACAAGACATATCATCTGCAGGTAGTACATAGGTAGGCCTGAGAGGTGTAGTTGTAGCACAACAGGAACCTGAACTGGAGTATGGCCATCTGTGGAATGGACAACTACTATCACTATACAGGGTTACAGTGGGAATGCTCATACACTTAGTAGCACAGGGCCGTTTGGGATGCACTATGGCTACAACTACACAAGGTTATACTGGGCATGCTCATACACTTAGTAACAAAGGGCTTGTTGGATGCACTGACTCAAATTACACAAGGTGGCAGTGGGTACGCTCATACACTTAGTAGCACAGGGCTGTTTGGGATGCACTCCGATTCTAACCACAAAAGGCCACAGTGTTCATGCTTATACACTTAGATGTACAGAACACGTAATGGACTCTTATTGTAAACACACAGGTTTACAGCTATGTACATCTTACCTGTCAGTATATATGCACATCATACTGGTTTACTACCTGATACCTGTATGTGGCCCGTAAATGATATATCTGTGTCTGTGCTGAGTGACACACATGCATACATGTACATGAAGTATTGACATATATATGTTAAGTATACACATTTATGCATGTGTGGATGTGACAGACAATAGGTTACCTGGGACACACAGGTGGATGCTACCTACAGCATGTGTCACACACCTTGCTGCCCAGAAAGGCATACTTTGATAGCAGGTTGTGGACAGTGGCATTATACGTGGAACAGTGGCATGTGCAAGCGTAATGTGTGAGCCACATTGTGTAATGGTACTAAGGTGCAGGTGTCAAGATGACCTCTCCCAGCTGTCTTAGTAGTTGTCATTATTAGTAGGACTGCTACCCTAAATATATCTCACATGGGTCATATACACAATTTCTGCTGCTGTCCGTCACGTTACATGAGGCATTTCCTACCACGCACATTACTGCCACTCGCAGGAATGTCATGGTATGAGTGGCAACTGCTAGACCAAAACAATGAGCCATTGTCCTGCTGTTATTATGAGGTTGTCCAGTGTCTGTTATTCTGGGCTGTCATGACTGAATGACAAGCCTTCAACACAGAGCACATGCATCCATGTTTCACTTGTATGTGGAAAATACCTAGGTCACATTTACCCATATATCCGCATTCCAAGGCAAATGTACTACACCCAGAAGTAACACCCTGACACCTACAATACAATTGCATTGGATGCTTATGCTAACCAGTGCTAGATGTGTGGTTTTAGTAATCCATTTGCTCAATGTAGAACCAAAAATGAGGAATACTGACATCTGTGCAGTGAGGAACACCTGGCTGAAGGCTCTGTAGTGCACAATTGCACTACCACCATATAACTCAGATCCAGATATATGGGCCATAACAGTGGTATGGACCATTCCAGGTGGTGGTGTCCACATATTCTTAAAAGGCTACTCACATTTAAAGACCACTACTCTGACATAACTCATCACAGATGAGTCAGGTACAGGTGACAGTGGCAAATGCTGCATTCTAGGTTGTATCCTCATATACATCCACCACCTTGGCCCCAGACGTGACAGTGGCAAATGCTGCATTCTAGGTTGTATCCTCATATACATCCACCACCTTGTCCCCAGACTACCAACACACATCCATATGTGGTATGATATAGTATGGTAGACCACCAGATAACCCTGGACTGGTGGATTGTACCTAGGCCTACATCAACTGTGCAAAGTACCCATGTACAGACACAGCTGCATAATGTGTTATGCAATGCAATAATACCACTGTTTGTAACCAGCTCAGTTGTACACATACCAGGGTCCCTCGGATGTTGTCAGTATTAACACTGTCAACTGTTGCTGTACACCAGTAAACAACACCCTCATGGTTGGATATGACCTAACTGTACCTGCCCTGGATATGTACATCCCACACTAATACAACATAAATGACATTACCATAGCTTTCGTTATCCTTTCTACATACAGGTGGCTACAGTCATTACACACATGCACATGGCAGATAGCATGCTAACAGTACATAACGTTTGATATCTAAGTTAACAGAGGTAATATTCCCTCTCTACTGGACAGCCATGACACCTGTCATATCATACAACACCCCGTGTGACATGTATGTCATTAGACATGTCCACCTAATGCAATGCCTACAAACATACCCAAATAACAGGATCATAGGACCTACACAAGGCCTGTATTGACAGATTCAGGGAAACTCAGCTCTGTTCTGTATGTTCCTGAGTAGTCACAGGTGATATGTTTATGACATGTACAGCTATGTGTGGCCATAGCTCCTACATATACCCCATGTCAACAATTGCAAGCCATGCATGCTGTGTGCTGTCTGGACATTAGCCTTAGTACCACAATAGCCAGTACGTACTGGGGTGAAATGTTTACAAGCCACAGACCTCACACATGCTTGAATGAGTGTACTGCCTAGCTCTAACAGAGCACATTGCTGGCACTCTTCCAGTAAACATGAGGTGTATGTGGCAAATATGATGTGCTCACTGTTGACCATTACAGTGCCATGTCAGGTAACAGTTTGTAGGAGCATGACATGGAATAATGTTGTGTGTGTCTCACTGATATGTGCTGTTGTCATGTATGTACACTTGGCTACTCGGTGAAGGAGGTAGCGTCCTACCAGTACATGAAAACAACATCCATTATGGTGTAATTCTCGGCTATGTTTCACACATGGCATGGGGAAGGTGTGGAATGTATCCTCCTGACCTGCTAGTGCACTTACTGATGTAGACCGCATATGTGTGCATGTATCAATGTTTGTGTAGATTCCATGTGTGTGCAGTGTCTGATGTCTAAAGGTGACTGTTGTCTTAGTACATCATGCTGTTGCAATACAGCCTCAACACTGCCAACTGTATATGGTGATATGCTCTAAGTACAGTAAGCTGTACATGAGGTATGGACAGATGTTTGGACATGATTACTAAGTGGTGGGACTTCTTTGCAGATGAATGATTACTGAGGACAGCTCACTGGTGTGTTACAACCATTCCTACAATAACCTGTGTAACTGCTAAGGTCAGGTTTTGTTAATTGAAGTGGAAGACAGACAATGTAGAATGTAGTAAGGGTGACACTGAAGGCAAACCTCATGACACCTTTAACAGTAATACCTCCCCTGTGCATGTATTGTGCATATATCAGCACAGCTGGCAAAGGAAAGTGTCAGTAAGCTTTGTAGCGAATGTGATAGTGCTGTACTTCTGTAATACATATCATGAGATAGGCCAGTGTTTGATTCACAGTACTGGCACGTGTGGGTGTGTGTGTGTGTCCATGTATGTCACGTATGGTTGGCAATACATCTCATATGTTTTTACTCTCCTGAACACTGTTGTTGACACCAGTACAGAGTGAAGTGTAGAAAAAAAGGCATAGGCAGGTGATTGAACTTCACACATGTAAAGTACCTGTGTGTGTGTGACATAGGTGTATATCTTTGTGAATGCCACAGTGTGTGTGTGCCTGTGTGCATGTGTGCGTGTGTGCGTGTGTGCGTGTGTGCATGTGTGTGTGTGTGTGTGTGTGTGTGTGTATGGCTGTCAATGTGTATGGCTGTCCGGTCCCTGTAGTGAGGCTGTATTTTACCATAGTGAAATGTTAATGCCCCCTCCCCCCATCCACTCAATGCAATCGAGCATCCTGTTGATATCATCAATCATAGACGGGAATTCTAACTGCCTGTTAACATGTACACCCTGTGGTGTGACCTGTTGTTACATAGCCTATTGATGGACCTCCCCCCTCCCCACATACACTCATTACACTATAGTATCCCTGTCGATGTCCTCGATTTTAGGCCATTCCGACTACCTGTACATGTGTAATCTCTGTGGTGCATCTTGTAATTGTGTAGTACTATAATGATGATATGCACATAAGCAGGGGTTCTCTTCCGAACACTGGCAACTGCGTGTGTGTGTCAGAGTGTGTGTTACTGTGTCTGTGAATCCCTGAGTATGTGGGTGTGTCTGTGTTTGCATGCTGTCATGGCAGTGGGTATTACTGCTTCCCAATGAGAAGCCACTATTTCCACTGGCCTTTACTCTTGTCATCTGCCATACCACTCTTTTACCTAATCCCCACTCCAGGTAACTATACCTGTGATGTCACCCACTATGGATGTGATGGCTCTGAACACAGTAGCTTACTACACAGCTATCATGCTCTTGGATCATTAGAACAGTAAACATAATTGAATCATAGTAGAATATAAATGTGATGTGGAAGCTACAAAGTGCATGCAGGTATGTCATACTGACCTGTGGGTAGTCAACATGTACATATGGAACACTAACCGAAAACACTTACATTCCCCGGCACATGCAACTACACCTGAAAGAGGAAGGCAGAACATCAAGATCAACAAGCTGTTAGTGTTTTTACACATGATACATACTGTCAAACGTACAAAATGCATTCTAAACTATAATACATGGTATGTCTGCTGCCTGTCAACACTACTCAACAATATTACTCTACAATTGTCTACCTAGTATGTTCACCCGGTGCATCAGACCATATGAGCATGTCCCTGCATTGATGGTGTGGATGACAGGGATGCGGTACAGGCATAATCATATGCACAGGGTGATAATGTTTGCCAGAGGCCTAGGCTGCGCCATTGGACGACATCATGGGTGTGTGTTAGAGCCTGTGATATCATTGGGCATGTGTGTATTTTATGCGTGTGTGTGTGTTGAGGTGCCCTACATTTGTTTCCGGTGTGTGTGTGTATGCATGCACACAGGTCTGGCATGTGGCTGGCCTACATAGGGGTATTATTGACAGCTGCAGACTGTACAAGGCAGATTTCACAGTTCATGGTGTACAGCCATTGCCACGTGACCTGCGCCTGCCAGGGGTTGCATGGGCACTACCAGGCAGAGGTCCAGATTGGGTATTGTCTGATGACACATGTCCACTGGAATCATGTCCCTGTTGGGATGATCCAGGACCACATGCACATGGCCTGCTGCATCCTGGTGTGGACTGCACAGCACCAGCTGCACTGCTGCTGCTACCACCACTATGGGAATGGGCATGTGCAGTAGCATGTTCACGTAGACCTTCAAAAGATGATGTAGCTGACCTACGTCCACGTGCCTAATGCCTCACTCCCACCAGATGTTCCAGCACAGACATTCCACACTCAAGGATTGACATGCCACAGTCAAGGACTCCCAACATGTCATCCAATCGTCTATCCAAAACATCAGCAAGATGATGGTGAGCATTTGCAATTGCCTGGATGTTGTCAGCTAATGAACGGACAGCAGCCTTCTGAAGCCTCAGACCTTTTCTGTTGTGCCATTCAGCATGTGCCTGTGCCTCCATTACAGCCCGAAACATGTGTCAGGTGACTCCAGCTGATGTGTTTTGCCTTGCAGGGGCATGTTGGCCAGTGGTCCTCCTACGAGCAGCGCTGGGCACATGCCCGTGTGGGACATCACCAATCAGTTGACTGGGATCATGGTGTGCAGGCACACCTTTCATAGTCTCCACACTTCCCTGTTCCATGCTACCACCCGCCAACCTTCCTTCCTCTATGGCCAGTGGTGATGAGGTATGTGTAGGCAGGGGAACTGTGTGCGAGGATGAGTAGGATACAGGTGAAATGGCAACCAATGGCACAGATTTAGCCCCTGACAACCCTGCCTGAGCCTCAATCATACTATCATCATCACTGCTAGCGTCTGTGGGGGCACTAACATCAGGTGGACTGCAGGAGGGCAACGCATCTACATCAACTCCTGTGAGGGGAAGACAAGAACTGTACATTACAAGTTATACCAGACACACTGACAGACACACAGACAGACAGACACACACAGACACAAAGACAGACACACAGACACACAGACAGACAGAGACACACACAGACAGAGACACACAGACAGACACACACACAGACGGACACACACACATAGACACACAGACACACACACAGACACACAGACACACACAGACACGCAGACACACACGCTACATGCAGGTGATTTGGCAGATGGCATTCAGCTTAGACAATTGTAGTTTCAGCTTAGACAATTATAGTGGTAGTTATCATACATCCCTGAGTTGCACACAACAGCATGCATGTGTTATAGCAGACAGCATGCACCTTACACAATTATAGTGGTGGTTAGCATACATACCTGTATTGCACCATTTGTGTTAGTAGCCTATGCCCCATACTTGCAACACAATGTATGCACTTTGCACCATTGCACCGCACTGCCATGGTGTGTGCAACATACACCACATGTTAACAAACTATCGCTGACCTTTGTACATCTGCCACTGATGTTTTGTGTTGGCCACCGCCCCTATGTGTGAGAACATGAGCAGTATGGTATGTTGACTGCATACTATGTTTGCCTGAGCCCTAGCTTGCATAACTACCCCAAAGCAGTGCATGTCTGTTCAACATTATTCCGCCTACCCCTGAGCTGAGTCTAGACATTGTGCATGTGGCTGTACACACATGTTTGACATGGCTGTCCCTACTTTGCAATAGTGTCACAGACCAGCACAAGTTTACAGTACAACAGCCTGCTGTGTGGTGTATGACCTTGCCATTCACATGTAGCATGACATGTCTTCTGCTGACATGTTGAATGACATGCATACATGTGTAACACAATGGTGTCCTTTCCAATCTACAGTACGGTAATGGTGTCCCAATGCAGGGATGTGTTATACTAACATGGGCCTTCAGCTGATGCAATGTTGTCTGTCCACCCTACAAGTATGCAGTGACATACTGCACATTGAGCTGATGTGCATAGCCATTGCAGGACATCATGTGGCTTCACAATTGCTATACAGTGTGAGCTACTGACACAGTTCATAGCCATGACTATGTTCACATACAATACATATCTAATGTGGAATGTGACCCACATCACTGAGGCATATACACACTAAACCCTAATGTGAAATGTGTGACACAGGTCACAGAAGGGTATATGGATGACACCCTTGCACATCTGCAACCATATTACTGATGCCTGGCAACTATGCCCACACATGACTAACTTAGCAGTACTCTATGTCCCACATGCCATCTGTGTACCTCACACACATGAGGAGCAGGCATGACAGTGATGTCTAACATCAGCAAGGTGAATGTACTGTATCTGTGGCCTGATGTGGTTGTATGTGTATGTTGTGCAACACATGTATGTATTTGGATATTGTATAGGTGAAAGCTTTCATGTCGTGACACACTCAAGATGTTCAAGACATGTTATATGGTGGTTTCATGTTATGCCTACACAAGCTGTGCACAGGCCAGTATGATGTTTAGTGTTTCACATCTGCAATATCACCATTACACAAAGGCCATAGTTGTATTGTGTCTAGCCAATGTACAACAGGGTGTACACACATGTACATCACTTCTACTGTGTGTGTGTGTTGTTTCATGTCTCTGGCCATCCTCCATGGCCATGTGTACACATGTTCTGTCCAATGGTTGTGATGGCCATCTTATTTCACATGTCAGTGTTATCTCATATGACATACACCCATAGATATCATATGCTCCACTGAGGACAGGGTTATGCAGACAAAGGGTGGTATGTATGGGATGTGAGACACGTTTTGCAGAATAGTTGAGCAGTGTTGCAGTCAGCCTACTACATGTCATGGACATGTCAGATAGCACATGACATTGTGTGACATTCATAGCAAGGGTATAATCCACAAGGGTGTATCCTGTGGGCCAGTCATACTCCAGCTCCAACACATTTAGAGTGTGTGCACACATATGCTCTCTGTACAGTACTATTCGTATTCCCAACATGTGTAATGCTGATATGTAGTACCTGTCCTTACAGTGAAACACACCTCCACCATTGTATTCACAGCTGTCCACACATCTGGCAATGACAGTTTGGAAGGTTTAGTGTAGGTGTTTCATATAGTCTTCAATTGCTTCACATGGGTAACCACTGTAATGCATTGCAGGTCTGACCAGTGTCTATAAACAGGACCACCACACATTATGTGTACGTGTGTTATGGCAGATAGCATGCAATTAATATGATCCATGCATTATTAAGCCTGGTAAATGATAACAATCTCACCTGACACAGGTTGCTGTTGATGCAAAATGCCAGAGGTGCCTAAACAGGAGTGTCACAGCAGTAAGATCATTATCCACAACTGTGTGATAGCTACAGGGTCCAATGTCCATGTTAGCACATAAGCCAGTACAATATACTATACTATGGAGTATGCACATCTGTGCATACATAGAGTAGCAGACTGTAGTATGTGGCATGTGTGCATACATGACTTGCATATGATGTTACATTACATATTGTACTGTAACACATGTAACTATGTGAAATATAATTCTGTTATATGTGCAGTAGTGACTTACCAGGCAACTCCAGGCTCGGTGGTTGAGAGACACCCACCTCCACAATACCAGCTAAAGCTTGTGGATGGAGGTCTGCAAATGTCCTCAGGTTGGCCAGTAGCTCCTCGGTATGTGTGAGTGGGGGCTGGGTGAGTGGCCCCCCTCCTGTTGCACCTTGTTCTCTGGTGATTGCATTAGCACACTGTTTTGCCCGTCTTATGAGGTCAGTGCAGTGTCAGCACACCTGTTGATAGATGCGATTGTGACCGCCAACATCATTTACCCTTCTGCAGAGTTCCTTCCACAGGGCATCCTGCTGCTGTGCATCCTGTGGCACATGGCTGAAGAGTGTTGTATGGTTGTCGAGAAGGTATGGGACGAGGACCTCATCCTCCAAGTGGCTGTACACTGACAGCCTACTACGTGGCATACCTGGAAGACATAATGATGGAGACAGGTCACAATAACCCAAAGAGAAATACAGAAGTACAGCTGAACATACATGTGCATCACATTTATTAAGATTACAAATACGTCTTTGCAAATCTACAGGACACTAACACCCCTGACATGTATAAGTCACACACATTTGACACTTACTGGTGATGTGATGTTATTGCCATATATGTGTGCGTCATGTGATGACATTGCTCCTACACCATGTGGATGTTGTCTTGATGTGGGCATGTCTGTTTGCTTGTACTGTTGTCTTTACCTATCAGCACATGCCTGGATGTGTTCACATTATTGCAATCAACATTAATGCTGTGTATATGTCACATATATAGCCATACATAGCCGTTAGGGACATGACCTGTGACCCTGCAGACTTGCAAGCATGTATGTATTTTGCCATATACATCTACATGGCACTGCACAGCTGTGTGGCATCCTGCCATGTATTGCCTGTGTTGCACATGTGTAAAACATGGGACAATAGCTAGCCTGATGGTATTTGCAGGGTTGGATATCAACTATAGCATGTATGGTCATAGTGATCTAGTAGGCTATATGCCCTGGGCCATTTATGAGCCTAGGCAGACAGGATCCCTAGCTGTAGGCAACAGACAGGTAAGTTTCAGTGGCCAGTTCAAGCAGTGCCACAGAACTGATCCACAGGGTTACTGATATATTTGGCATGCGGTCATCACACCATGTCACAGGGAGGGGCATTGTGCAGCTTCGCTGGACAGAGATGCATAGTATGGCAAGAGTATGTTAAGTGTATGGAACAGAAATCTGTTAGGCATGTTGTGATCCTTGTACTAGAAAGGTGGATGTCCATGAAGTATGTGTTTTTTTGGGATCAGGATGTGTTAAGTGTAGCATGTCCAACACCTCTGGGTTGGACATGGCTTTATTCAGGGTAGGCTGCATGCTACATAGTGCAGCTAGGGATTGGGAAGGGCAGTGTAGGCCATCTACACATGGGCAATAACCCTTAAAGGAAATATGTGATCTATTATGGGTCACATGGGTGTTGAGTATGGCTGAGCAATTATCTGTATATTCCTGGATGGCACCCTGTCATGATTAGGGGTGCTACATATGACTACCTGTCTGGTGTGGTGAAGTAACTATCAACGGAAAAAGTACTGTCCAGTTGCATCCCATATACACAGTTGCCATTATGTTGACTGCTGCCTAGGTGGTAGTTCATGGGTACAGGGTTTGTAACATACGGGATGACAATGCAATACTTAGCTGTCAGATTGTGGCCATATGTCACACACCACACATCTGACACACTAAGGCCCTTCTGTATGTTGAACACAGCACACATTGAGTCAACTATTGCTCCTAGTCATTTGCAAACATCAATAGGCTGATGCCTTCTGTGTTAGCCTGTGTGGTATAGATAACAAAGAGTGGGAGTACCAGAAATGAACCCTGTATTACTGTGGCTGGCACTGGTTTTATGTGTGTGTATTAGTCAGACACCTTTTGTAGTGTTGGTTCTGCCAGCAGTCCAGTTGCCAACCACTCCTGTGACATAGGGATATACACCTAGTTTACTGAGTGTAGCTGGAACACAGTATGGGTGATGGAGTCCTACAATCTGGCAAGGTCATGATATGCAGTGTGAATCAACCCTACTGTCATCTACATCTGTACTGAGTACATCAAATACGTTGATCATGGTTCATGGCCTTACAGACCAGACTCAGCAGGGTAGTTGTGCACTATTTCCCATTATCTATGGTGTCTCCCCCTTTGTGGGGTGTGATAACTGTTGGTGTGCACCATTCGGTGTGTACACAGCCTGACATGGAGATATGATTGAACATGATGTGTATGTGGATAGTTGATTGTTCTTACATTTGTGTTGGATACACCCTGGGATGTTGACAGGACCCATGAAAGCTGTATGTATGGCTTTAGAGAGTGCAGCTTGTACTTGCATAACCATTATTACAGGGGCCCTATAGTGTACATGGATATATTACTAAGTGTACCTGTTGGGGGGGGGGTGGATTTAGGTTCTCCAAGACCCTATCTGGATGAACAGGTGCTATTTCTGTAGGTGCAGTACTTCCCATGCCATTGTGCTGTGCAGCACAGCAGGTCTTGTCATTGCCATTATGATTAATGACACAGCTATAGAATGCTCTATGCTTGGCCTCATAATATGCAGCTGATTAGTTTCACAGTAGCTTTGTGTGGTTTTATATGGTGTATCTGCATATTACTGAGGCTGACCAGGGATCACCTACACTCATGTGTGTTCACTCTTGCAACAGTAACTACCTTCTGTGGTACAGTTTAAAGCATGGTACCACCAATTTGCCTTCTTGTTTGTGTTGGGTTGAATCCTGGTTCTGTTTCAGTGGCACAATCACTGCACATATGTGACTGCTTAAGGTTTATTTGAGTAGGATTCAGCATTTGCACATGCATTGTCCATCTGCATGGGTGCCATGACAGTCACCACTCTGCTCTTAGGAAACATAACATTGGCATTGGAGACTGACTATGTGTAGAATACTGTTAGCCCTCTTTGTGTTACTACTGTGATCCAGGTCATTGGGGTCGATGGAATCCAACATGCATTGAGTGCAGGTGTTGGTACATGAGGAGTTTTTCCTGTTCATAATGGAATAGTTGAGAATAACCATTATTATGGTTCTGTCTCAGACCTAATCTTCCCCATTACAGCACATTATGACAGTTGGGAAATCCGCAGCCTGGTGGGGGATCTGTCGCAAGGTGCAATTTGAAATCCACTTTGGCACAAAGGTAGTTGCTCAACATAATGCATCTGAAGTTATGCAAGTGCAACTAGCGTGGGGGTGTACATATCCTTTAGGAATATGGGCACACCTGCGGCCCATGTGTTCCAATAAAGGATAATGGGCAAGAGGTGAGGTATGTCTTATAACATGGTCATGCATGTGTGCTGTCCGGTGCATTGAAACATTTCTCAGCCACTGCACAGATATGATCTCCATGTTAGGGATTGACATATGTGTGTCCATATAGTGTTTCTGATATGTATCATTGTGTAGTGAGGCCCGCAGTTTATTGCTTTGCTGTCCCTGTAACAGCAGTGGACCTTCACTTGAACTGTGCATGATGAAGGCACTATAGGAGAAGTATGAGCCCTAGGCAGTATCCAGATTCCCAGGGGTGACAGGTGCAGGCCCTGTCTGGCAAAGCATCATGGTCTGTCAACCATGTTATCCCAGGCAGACAGATACTGGACGCCCTTTGAATTGCACCACTATACTAGACAATTGTGGAATATAATCCTTTTGCCCCTGTACTGCAGTATCATTCTGGCCAATGGCAAAATGCTACCCAGGTCTTGGGACATACCTGCATGGGCTACAAGACCTGACAGTTCCTACATGTGTTTTCATGCAGTCCAGGCTACTGCATCACAGGTCCTGCACAACAACATGGAATATGCCAGAGCCATGTGTATAGTTCAAAAGGTGGTCTGAGTGAATGGGTATGTGGCTAATCATGGCAGACAGGCAGCTGACAGTATGTATGCCCTCGTATAGGTTGGTGTGTAACATAGTGCTAGAGTTTGCATTCACAAATGAGTACTGTTGGGCATGTTTCCATCCACATGTTCTGAGGTGTGGCACAATTATGCAAACTATGTCATACAGTATGTGAATTTCGGTATCTGTCTCTTCCAGCTTGGGGGGGTCACTTGTTTGGCCAGATACTTAGAAGTGTCTGTGAATGTGTGTGATTTCTGGTAGTGTGTGTGGGTGTCCTTACTGTGTTCTGGTAAGGGTTAGTGTTGTTTGTGTTGATGAGATGCATGTGTTAACCTACACCTCATGACTGTCCAGTCCAGTCATGGCTGTAGACTGGCCTACCTTCCAGCTTACCCCTGTAGCTGCATCCCAAACAATGTGTGGGGCATGGTGTTAGGTGGGTTTGGCAATGTACATGGCATAGAGATTACATTCCCCCAGAATGGCCACATACACAAAGCTGACATTAGTAAACACCAGTAGCTGACTAGTGGACATGCCTGTATGAGCATTCAGTACTACAAGTGCCAAGTACTGTATTTAGTTTACGTATTGCTTATGAAGATGTTTTAGACAGTGATGCTCACATGTAAATATTTGTGTTATGGACATGACAACACTGGCTATTACGGAAACATTATAGCTACCTTTAGCACCAATCCTCCTCTGAGGAGCACATCACATCCTGTTAGTTGATTACAGATAATGCAAGTGTCTACAGGTCTGTTTTCTTCTCTGGGTATATACTCACATATCCACCAGGACCATGAGATCTGTTGGGCACAGACACCCACTCTCCAAACAGAGTCATGTATCAATCGACTCTGATGCCACTATCAACATGATCAGGATATAATCAGATAGTGCAAGCCATCACCTATGATGCGGCTATTACACATGGGCAGCTGTCTCCTACATCTTACACTCCTACTGCAGATGTTACACTGGAGTTAATGATGATATGCAACCTGTTTCATTACCAGTGCTGTGCACTACCTTACATACAGTATGTGCAAGTGGCTGTTAGGTTGGCAATGAGAGGTTGGGCTACACAAACCTGGTAGTTCAACCAGTGTGTCTCTACTCTCAATATCCACTCTATGTAGGTGTGCACATAGCCATTTGGCCCAGCCCTGTAACAAGGGTCACTACACATTTGCATAACATGTACACATGCACAGCTGTTATTGCTTGCAAACGATACTAGAGAGGTCCAGCCCTGTAACAAGGGTCACTACACATTTGCATAACATGTACACATGCACAGCTGTTATTGCTTGCAAACGATACTAGAGAGGACCAGCCCTGTAACAAGGGTCACTACACATTTGCATAACATGTACACATGCACAGCTGTTATTGCTTGCAAACGGTACTAGAGAGGTCCAGCCCTGTAACAAGGGTCACTACACATTTGCATAACATGTACATGTGCACAGCTGTTATAGGTTGCAAATGATACTAGAGAGGTCCAGCCCTGTAACAAGGGTCACTACACATTTGCATAACATGTACACATGCACAGCTCTTCTTGCTTGAAAACGATACTAGAGAGGTCCAGCCTGTAACAAGGGTCACTATACATTTGTATAACAGTACACATGCACAGCTTTTATTGCTTGCAAACAATACTAGAGAGGTCCAGCCCTGTAACAAGGGTCACTACACATTTGCATAACATGTACACATGCACAGCTCTTATTGCTTGCAAACAATACTAGAGATGTCCAGCCCTGTAATAAGGGTCACTACACATTTGCATAACATGTACACATGCACAGCTGTTATTGCTTGCAAATGATACTAGAGAGGTCCAGCCCTATAACAAGGGTCACTACACATTTGCATAACATGTACACATGCACAGCTGTTATTGCTAGCAAACAATACTAGAGAGGTGGATATTACATGTGTTATGTGCATGGATAGCTACCTGGATCTTCCAATTATTTTTGCTATCATGCTGCTAAACTGTCAGATGAATACAAATGATATGTATCCTGTTATTGAGTATTGTAATTGCCAATAGACATAACTACTGTTTGCGTAACATAACAGAACTGCTATGTAGAATAGAATACAGATCTGCCTAAAATACTGTACATTACACAGTTATTGGCACAATATTCCACAATTCACACCATATTTGCACGGTAAGCCCACCTTTAATATGTTCATCTTACTTATGCACCCATACATATGTCGACTGTTACAATATATCGACATATACTATCCCCTGTTATACCACATACTTGTTGGACCAATCCTAACACTGACAGTGGCTGGAAGGGAATTGGTGGGTTCCAAGCCCATATCATCCCTTGTTGTGTATGCGGAGTTTGCCTTGTGACCTACAGCAGTACACACATAGAATACTACAAGCATTACTACTGCTCAACAATACATTGCTACAAGATAGCTATTTCCACTATATGCATTGATTACACTGTAATTCTTACAGAACAGGTACTACATACACAGACATACTACATGTTATACATACCTTCTTAGTAATTGGAGGTGTTATTGACTAGTATAATACTCGTTTTTGATTCCTCTTTCAGTGTTTTGTACTGTCCTGCAGGTAGATACAGATGGTTTGAATGTGTGACAAGGCAACCTTTTATAGTTACAGATCAGTAACATGTGATATCCCGATAAACAATTGGTGTTCCTAAGTAGCTAATTACATGCACATCAGCTGCGCTGCTACTGCCTTAGCCAATACCATGGCTACAGTGGAGTATAACTGAGTACTCCACTTGGGCGTTGTCTCTTTGCCTTACTTGTGAGGAAGACAGCATGGAAGTGTTGTTTGGAATCTATTGCAACAGCTGTATGGAGACAAACAGTAATATATTGTGTGTAATGCCTAGAGGATTTGGTCTAAATGTGAGTACTGCTGTTATATTTCCGAACATTGCTACTTATGCAGGGTTTGTCTGTACCTAATACTTCTGCATATGTTTCAGTCTGGCCAGGATGTTTGACCAGCTAAAGGCTGCATAGCTATGTATATAATGTTAGGGGGTTTACAGTGTGCTTGCCAGACATCTTTAGTTTGGTGTTAATGTGTATCGTACTGTGCTGATAATCATTACTTGGTAACACTTCCTGGTGTACGAACCTTTCAACCCTCTGAAACGGGATTAGTTCATACAAACCCTGTTACATCAACAGCTGTTCAATTGTATAACAGCAACTATTTCACATAGGGCTGTGTTAGTGTGTCTGTGTCCAAGTATGTTAAGGTTTCAGCAGATGATGTACAGTAGTTGAGTAATCAGTTATGGTATGACAGTATGTATTGATGTAATTATTTTGGTTGTGGGGTAGATGGTGGGTGTACACAGCACATGCAGGTGTGTAGCAACCCCTTTTATACATCTATATGTGTGTGGGTGTTCTTTCCCTATGTGAACACCTATCCCTTAGTGGACTAATACTATGGTAATTGCAGGCTGATTCATTAAGGCACTGTTAAATGCTTCCTGTATAGCATGCAGGTACTGTTAGTCCTTGAATCCTTTTGGCAATACATCAAAATGTAATAAAGTTTTGCAAAATGAAAGCTGTCTGTGTATTTCTGTCATGGATATTTGCAGTCATTGCAGTTGTGTTGGTGACAGTGTCCTTAGAACATATTTGTGATAGTGTATTGGCATATACTCTTCATATGTTATGTTCATATTGTTTGGGGGGGTGGAATGTGTGATTGCTATGGTCCATGTTATACTCAGATATGAACACTTCAGATGCTGTCTACAGACATGTATGTATGTGTAAATATATATATATATATTTATATATATATATATATATATATATATATGTGTGTGTGTGTGTGTGTATACGTATATAGATATATATATTATTGCATACGTTTATCTGTACCTCCATAGATGTGCAGATGTTTTTAACCTATCTATATATCTACATATATATGTAGACCTGTATATATTGACATGTCTCTATGTATCTCTCTCTCTCTCTCTCTATATATATATATATATATATATATATATATATATATATATATATATGAGCAGCACCTTTAATTGGGCACTTGGCGGTTTGTCCTATTTCAACACATTCCTCCCTTTTGTGTTTTAACCTGTCTGCATACACAACTGGGATAGGTACATCCCAGGTAGCTTAGTGTTAGGTTACTCTGAGGATGGAGTAAATGGTTGCAGGTTCTACTCCTGGAAGGTGTTATTGTTTTACCTCTCAGAGTAGGCATTGGTAGGGGAAAATGTGAATAACGCACATTTACGTGGTTGTAAGCAGGTTTGTCCGTGGTCCGTGCGAGATTAAGCAAAGGTTAAACCTGTGAAGCGCTTCTCTGTTTACCGTGTTTCAGCACCACTTACCATCACGCAAACCCGTGGAAACCCGCTTACAACTGCTTAAGAGTGATTTAATCCACTTGCATCCAACAGCCCTTATTCTGGCCCTCAAAATAACCTGACAGCCCTTGAACCCGGGACCATGAACACCACAGTCACTGACTTTACCACTAAGGCATCTGAGAGATGTACAACTGTTATGGTGTTAGAATATACATTTTACTACAGGCATTCCTCACTACTGAAAACAAATGTGACAGTCAGTTGGTGTACATATGTCTGATACATAATAATGTTCATATTTTTGTGAAATTAGGTGCAATGTGACATGACAGGGTGTATTATGAATGAGAAAGGTTCTTGTTTTGTGTCCTTTTTATATTGTCCCCATACTCCATGTATACCCCTCCAGTTTTATTTTATTTATTTTATTTTACATTTGTTGACTGGGCTAGTCTAGCTGGATACATGTCCATTTTCAGTAGAGGCCCAGGGAGATAAGCTCCAAGCAGGTAAAAAGAGAAAATACAATACTTAAACAATACTATACATACATTTCAATGTTTGGACTTTTAAAAATTCAAATTAAGTCTAGAGGTATAGACTCAAAACACGGTTTAAGATACAGCAATTTTAGATACACACAAGGTCAGAAGATAATAATGTTTAGGCCTAAGAAAGAGAGATGGAGGCATAAGAAGGTTATGGAAGAAAAGAATAGGAAAAAAGAATACACTGGCTAGTATATGATTGGTTAGCATAGAAAGGTTGATGTAGAGGGCACATGGAACAGGAATAAGGGTTGAAAGCAAGATGAGAGAAGTAAGGAGAGGAAGTAGGATTCAGTCTGGTTTAGAGCAGGGACAAAGCCAGAGAATTTTCAGATGGTCCTTAAGGTTTTTTTTGAAGAGAGATGTAGATGAGAGGGATGTGAGTGTTCTAGGGAGCTGGTTCCAGATTTTGCCCACCACATTAGTAAAGAGTGAGTTGCCTGCTTTGTTGTTAGATTTAACACTGGAAATGAGTAACTTATTAACTGAGCGAAGTGTTTCCAGATTTTTATAAGGGGAGATCAGGTTAGTAAGGATAGGGGTATTATTTGGGTGGTAGAGAATTTTTTGTATGATTACTAGTTGATTATACAGGAGATGGTTTTGAAGTTCGGACCATCCAAGTGTTTTGAGATTAAGACAGTGATGGGTTCTGAAAGGAGTACCTGTGGCAAATCTGGCTATATTGTTATAACTGGTTTCAAGCTTGCTTAGATTGTGCCTTGATAGATTGGTGTATATAGTGGAAGCATAGAACAGGGTGGAAGCGAGGTGAGTCAGGGCAATGGAGGTTCTAGCTTGTGGAGTGAGGAAGGGTTTGACTCTATACAGGGAGCCTAGTTTTTTATTAACAGATTGAATAGTATTGTTGATATGGTCATCAAAGTTGAGTTTGTTATCTATGGTAATGCCCAGGAGACGTGTAGTAGTATCAGGGGAAATAGTAGTTCCATTATTAGAGGTAATTATGAAGTCGATCTCTGGTGACTTTAGGGTAGGAGCAAAAAGCAGAAGTTTTTTTGGGGGGGATTTAGGAGAAGGCAATGATGGGTAAACCAATTTTCAATTGTGTTAAATATTGTTTGAGTGAGGGTTTGAAGAGAGGTTGCTGATTTAGCAGTACATATCAAGGTTGAGTCATCGGCATATTGTATACAGGTGGCTTTAAGAAATACAGTGTTGAGATCATTAATAAAAATTGAGAAAAGAAGAGGGTCTAGGATAGATCCTTGAGGGACTCCAATGTTTACGGGTAGAGATGTAGAGAGAGTATTGTCCCAGAGCACTGCTTGCTGTCTATTTTCAAGATAGGATGTAAACCAGTGTATTGCTTGTGGGTCAAGAGATTGGGCTTTTAGTACACTGATCAGTAATTTGTGGTATACCATATCAAAGGCTTTGGATAAGTCAATGAATAGTGCAGAAGAAAAATAGTTATTATTTCGATTTCTGTTGATACAGTCTGTGAAAGTTAGTAGGGTGGTAGTTGTACTATGAAAGGGCCTGAAGCCATGCTGGCTATTGGCTAGCAAATTATTATGGAGCAGATGTTGAAGTAGTTGATAGTGAATACATTTTTCCATTATTTTGGCCAGAGGGGAAAGTAAAGCAATAGGTCTAAAATTAGAGATATCAATGGAATTACCACCTTTATGTAAGGGGATGATATGGGGGAATTTCCAAATGGATGGGATGTTTCCTTCTATGATTGTTCGGTTTATAAGGATGGATATAGGATATGCAATGACTTTGGCTGCTATTTAAAGGTATTCAGCCGGGAGGCAGTTGGCAGAAGGGGTACAGGGTTTGAGTTTTTGTAGGAGTTTACAGATAAAGGATGTTGGTACTGGTTCACTTATTGGACATCTGACCCAGGCCCTCCTTGATGCATGATTGCATTACCCATCATTCCTCCCCCACCCCAATCTTCACATACACAGCAACCACCCCTTCTATGGTGAATTAGGTTAATATTAATTGTTATAACACCAGAGCTGCTTTCGTATTAATTTGTAACAGTAATACATATGTAGACTGGAATGTTTTGGTTCACAAACTACAGTACATTACAATGTACTGTACATATGTACACAAAGTGACTGTCCCATTTGTGATCATTACAATGAAATGCATATAGTATAAGGTGTAGTCTCAAGACTGTGAAGCATGTATACACCCCAGATGGCTTAGTGGTAAGTCCCATGACTATAGTGTGCATGGTCCAGGGTTCAACACCTGCAATGCTTTACAAATGTTTTTTACTCCAGAATAAGGCTCATTTAAGCAGTTGTAAGCATGTTTAAAAGTGTTTGTGTGACATTATAGCAGCGATAAAACACAGTTAAACCAACTTTGTAACTTATGACCTGTGCGCGCAAACACAGCCACATCCGCTAACTACTCAAGATATATACATGTCAGTCAAGTAACATCTCACTATGTGCTGACATAATATTACATTCTCTGTTGACTGTACTCTCCAGCACACATGGGTTTATATGGGTGTTTCGAATATTTATTATACAGATAATTACTACCTATATATGCAAGCTGTGGTTACGGTATACTTTTGAACATGATAAACATCCTTGCCTTTATCAGGATTGGAACCTCGAATGCACAGATACTATGCAGATGCTTTAACCATTACACTGTTGACATTAACGTTCCTTCCACCTTTTTCCTATTTAGATGATTTCTATGTGTAAGCTAGGCTAAGCAAAGGACGGGAGCCCCCAAACTCACTGAGCTTCACGTACTCTTGAAATAACAACATATAACAAATGTACTGTGAGACAATACATTACATTCCTAACTACATTAGGCATAGCCCCTCACTGACACACTTCAAGGGAAACCTTGTTGTGTGAATGGGTAACAGACTATACACCCCTGAGATCATGTGTCCCAGAACCATACAGCCAGGGGGTGGGGGAGCCTGTCCATTTTAATAGCTGCAAGACCTGTTGTGGGAATTGAATGGTGTTGAATTGTCACATTAACATGCCCTCTTTAGATCACTAAGTGCCCCTATCACCCTCCACAACCCCAGTCTTCAACAGCTTCCAGCAACTTTGCCTGGAATTGCTTCTTTTGCTATACTTGACAGAGGCTCAGTTACTTCATCAATGGTGTGGGGAAAGCCAACACACTGTAGCTATGCTTCTAATTGCCCTTGGGCAGATAGGTAGTAGGCTATCTGTGAACCTGTAAAGTGCAGGCCATCACAGCCATAATATGTGAATAAACAGACCTTCAGATCACAATATACAGTGAGAAATCACCATGTAGTCAGGAAACAGTTAAGTACAGCAAGAACATACAGAATACTGATACTTAGTCACTCCAAAAGCCTATCTTGGAAGCTAAAAGACTTGAATAAGTTTAAGGTTTTCTATTGCTTACCAGTAGGTTACCTACAGGAGAGATGAAAAACAAGCACAGATGGGGAACATGCATGCAACGATACCATACCGGCCTATGTGTCAGCCTTAGGCTTTGGAATGCTGGCCAAGACCATTGGCGCCCCCATGGTGCCTTATTTAGGAGAGTCTCGAAGGTGAATACCAGCTCTGTAAATGGCACAATAGCAGATTCAATGAGGGTTATGCTACTCAACACCAGCGGTTGTGATCGCAACATACATGCACTCACAGCACTCTTCAGGATGGACAACATCAACATCTGTGCAGTAACTGAGATCTGTCTTAAGGCTCCTGAGAGCACACCAGCACTACCAGACTACAACCCATACCACACATTTCAGCCACAGAACATGGACTTATATAGACATGGAGGGGCTGTATCCATATTCATCAGGGATACCTACACCTCCAAATTAGTGGGGCAGCATGATACCTCTGAGATCATCCATGTGCAGCTAACATCAGCTACAACTGCAATGTAAACTGTGGCCTGCTACAGATCACCCTCCATGACCCAGGACCACTACTCCACCTGGAGACAGTGGAGAACATGACAGTCCTAATGCACACCCTGGCATTGGTCAATGTCAACTACCATGCCATTAACTGGGAAACTTACTCCAGTACTCACTTCCAGGCTCAGCGCTTCCTGGAATTTATCACCTCATATGCCCTGCATCAGGAGGTAACCTCCCTAATGTGGGGTGGGAACTACTAGAAGTGGTCATCACCAACATGGGCAACAGGCGCACCACAGCGGAGGGTAACCGGTCACTTGTTAGATCTGACCATGTACTATTCACTGTTTCCATGCCCAAGCATCACCCCCTCCCATGGATACCACAATGTATACCTTTCCTACAGCTTAATTTACACTACTAGTGACAGGGGTGGGAGGTTTCACAGCCCCCACTCTAAAAGGAAACACTGCTCAAGATACAGACAGATTTACAAATGCAGTCTATAAGCACCACCATGGATGTATGGATCATGCTTTCACTGGTAGACCAAAACTCACTCCTCCTAGACAAGGACACCAGTCTGGTGGACCTATGCAATAAACAGGCTATACTACAGAAGTAGGACAGTGTTCCAGACAAACAGCAAATCCCACAAAAGGCAGACATCCGTGATCACTATTAGTATGATACGTAGGTCCCTCATGACATCATCCAAGGCTAACATCAGCAGGAGAATGCGCAAGGATTCGAAAGATAACCACAAAGCCTTCTTTGGCTAT
Source organism: Protopterus annectens (assembly GCF_019279795.1). NCBI lineage: Eukaryota > Metazoa > Chordata > Ceratodontiformes > Protopteridae > Protopterus > Protopterus annectens. The sequence goes on along the minus strand of NC_056729.1, from coordinate 529,721,503 downwards.
GTCAAGGATCTAAGTGGTGACACACAGATTTGCACTGTGCCGATGAAATATAGCACAAAATATGCTGACTCTACTGATATTGCCAACATCCTTGCAGATACATTCAGTGCATACTTCACCCCCTAAAGAGCCCACAACACTACCTGAAAGGTACAGTATCCCACACATCAGAGACACACAGGTGGAAATGGCCGTCTCTAACAGCAGAACGCAGTGTCAATGGAGGCAGATGTTGTCTCAGACTGCATCTTGCAAACTGTACAAGACAACCTGACCTAATTAAGCTTTCCAACCTTAGCCTCTCCACAGGCTACATGCCCATACAATGGCGTGTGGCAATGGTTATTCCACTCCATCAAGGTGGAATCACAACTGACCATGGTAACTACCACCCCATAAGCCTGACTAGCCTGGTCTGCAATGGTATGGTTTGCATCCTCATGGCACTCATTAACAAAGACATTGGTAACCTCCCAACACGTGACCCAACCCAGGTCAGCTTGGTTGAGTGCAGTTCATGCCTACTGAGCCTGTTTGATGTCTTACATACAGTCACCAAGACGTTAGATAAGGGGAGAGGTGGTTCACACATACTACCTGGACCTCGCCAAGGCTTTTGACACCTTGCCCCACTCAGGTATTATTGATAAACACACTAGCCTGTACATACACCCATACATCAAAGGTTGGGTTGCCAACGGGCTTGCACACAGAACCCACATGGTGTGACTAGCAGTCTCCAGGTCCAACTCTTGACCAGTCATGACTGGTGTCCCACAGGAATCAGTCCTGGGAGCCCTACTGTTTGGCATATACATCTCAGAGGTACAGGCAAACACAGGTGGACTATGGCAGACCATGTTTGGCAATGACTGTGAATTGGGAGCCATGATTGATAGTCCAGCTGACATAGACATCCCTCAAGGGACCTCAAAGAGAACATCACAGGGTGTCAATGTCACGGCCTCCAGCCAAGTGCCACTAACTACGTGGTCATTCCATTGTGGAATTGGCACCCACATATTAACACATAAGTGGCAGCTACTTTAATACAGATGAGGTAATGGGGTATCTGGGGATTAAGGTAGATAGTGATCTCCCCTTTGACAATCACATCTCCACAGTAGTTAGGACATCCTTCTATGTAGGCCATCTGATTACTAAAGAATTCCCATCTAGACATACTGGGGTTATAGTGCCCCTTTACTCATCACTCATCAGTCCCATCATAGGGTATAATAACCTATGTGGGATGTACCTCAGAAGAAACTTCCAACAGCTGGGTTGTCCACAAATGTACCTCGCCAAGGGGAATACTGGCCTCCAACATATGGCCTATGCAGCCAGGCTGAATAAACTCCTGCTTTACTCAGTGACATGTCGTTTACCCAGACATGATCTCCACTGGCCAACACAGCCACGTCGAACTCAGGCTTGATGGATATGCTCCACCTATGGGAATCCATGTCACAGTGAGCCACACACTGTAGTGAGCTGAACCTTGCCACAACAATAACTGGAAGATGCTGGAGGGATAGATTCCTGTCACAGACACTCCCCATACTTTGGAACAACATCCTTAACTACATTATACAGAGCCCCTCACTAACACTCTGCAAGAGAAACCTTGAAGAGTGGATGGGAAACAGTAGATGCACCCCAGGATCCCACCATTGGCTCTGCCCCACAGAGGGACAGTTAATGAATCAATGGGGTAGCAAAAGCTGACACATTTTGGATGGGCTTATGAATGGCCTCTGGCAGTTGGCCAAGTACCTACCTATGAATCTATACATACAGTATCTGCATATACTGATAGCTTAATTTACTGTTCGGGTGTTGACTTACCTTGTGCCAATTGCCGTTTTGTGTGCAATAGTTGAGGGCTGCCCATGTTGGATGCACACAGTAGACTGCCTATACATGACAATTTACAGGTAGTCTTATGTGTGTGCCATCCATTTTTACTGTGTGTGTAGGTGGAGAAAGGTGTCAGTCCCTAGGTCCCTACACTGTCAGTGTGTGTGCTATACGTTCCCCTCTTTGCCAAGGCATGGGCATACTGAGAATGCCTCCATCTGCCTACTGGGGCTGGCTCAGGGTGTTCGTGGTCTGAGTACCTATGTGCCTGTGGGGCCCTTGGCAATGGTGATGGGTTGTGAGGGCCTTCACCATTCTGTACCTGCTGCAGCTGTTTTCGCAGGACCATACTGTTTAGCATGGCACACACTATGAATATGTGGGCACATGTGCCTGGAGAGTACTGCAAGGCCCCACCAGATATGTCCAAGCAACGGAACCGTGATTTCAGCATCCCAAACACACTCTCTATGATGATTCTGGTTTGTGAGTGTGCCTCATTATGGTGTTCCTGCATGGGTGTGTGTGTGCATTTCTGATGGGAGTCATCATCCACAGTTCCAGTGCATAGCCAGCATCCCCCACCAGGTGGCCATTTGGGGATGTCCCCCCAGCAAATAACTGATACAGCTGTAAGGCATGCCACATGTGGGAGTTGTGATAGCTTCCAGGGCTGCCAGCACACACATCCATGATAATGCCCTGGGCATTGCACATGACCTGGCAGTTGATGGAGAGGTATCCTTTGTGGTTTATGTAGCACCTACCCTGCTTACCAGGTGGTGACTTGATGTGTATGTGCATACAGTCTATTGCACCCAGTACCTCCGGGTATTCTGCCACACTGTGGAAGAGATGCATATTGCTGGCCAACTCCTCCTGCATTTGGCGGAAGTATATCTGCTCATTGGCATGTGGAAACATGGCACCCAGGAACTGGTGTAGTACCCTTGATGCTGATGCCTGTGAGATCCCCATGATATCCCCAGTTGGTCTTTGAAAGATACCTGTAGCTAGTATTCTCAGGCTTACACATACCTTCATATCCAGTGGGATGGGTTCCCCTCTGTTTGTTCTGGCTCTGAGGCGTGGCTGGCACAGCTCCACAAGTTGCTGTAGGATGTCCCTGTCCACCCTGTAACGCTTGACTATCTCCAGATCATGTAGCCCCTAGTAGGTTACCCTGGGTCTGAACACTCTCCTCCTCCTCCTCTGGTGCCTGAGTTGGTCATGTGCATCATCCTCCACACCACCTTCAGTCTCCAACACATGCTGGTGGATCAAAGCTATGACAGCCCCTAACATGTACATACTAATGTGTGTGAGGTGCTTTCACACTTTATACTATTGTGCTATGGATGCTGCTAATGTCAGTGGGTGTGTATGAGCTATTCTAGCTGCAGCGTGTCTTAATTATGGGTTTTGCAATGAGTACTGCAAGTGTGGAGCCTTTACTGTGGAGATCTACTTACCTGCCTTGATTAATCTGTTGCCCTTTAATTCACTTTTAAACCTGGATCCCCTCCCATTATCAGGCATGCATCCACCTGCCATCTTTCTTGTTTTGTACTTTCCCTACCCAATCATGGCAAAATGTGCCTTGTAGCTGATATACTGCAAATCGGCTTTGTTCTGCTTTGGCACTTTACTGTTTTCTTTGCAGTACAGCCCCTCCCCTTTCCTGTTCTGCAGGTAGCTGATTGCAGTCTTGTTAGCTGTTGTCAATGGCCCACTGTAGGCTCCTAGGTGTTAATTAGTCATTTGTACTCCAATTTCACTGCTGCAGCATTTCTTTATTTCTTTCCTATATCCTTCCTGTTTCAGCTGCAGTGCGTGCCACACAAACCCATTTACTGGGTTTACGCGCATTTTCATCTCCGTTCACATGCATACTCGGTTACCTTGTGTACTCTCAGCTAAGCATAGCTATGGCCAATTTGACACACCCCTATCCTGCAGCTTTGCCTAGCTAGGGGCAAACCGGTTTAGCAATGCTCCAATGTGCTTACAGCAATGGCGACATGCCCCTTTCTTGATGTCATTTTTATCTCAAGGGCACACCTTGGTGTTATAACGCTACACTGTGAGGTGCATCCTTACACCAGCGGGGAATCTGTGATTCACTATTACTCCTCTCATTTGCATAGCATTGCCTACTAATTCCTAGCTACTGCACATAACACTGTCACTGCCCCTTAGCAACTCTTGTGCCATAGTATGGTGTAGCATGCCTGCCATTGACTATTATGGGGAAATTGTGATACGTGTTTTATTGCAGTTTTATTCTATGTTTTTATATATTCCTTGCGATCCCCTTTGCGCACCGCTGCCCTTGCGCTTCCACGATGCGATAGTGCAACTATATATATTAAATGTTAATTTTATATTTTGTACATTTTTTTATGCCAATGACTATATATTTAGCCATTGCTATATATTAACAATATAATATATGTGTTTGGTCGACTGTCATGGCTCCAATTTTATGTTTGCAAAAATGTAAACTGTTTTCTATGGTTCACATTTCTGCATGTCTACACTATGCCTGCACCACTTCCTGAATCACTTACATACCTTCATTTGCATGCTATATTGCTGCACATGGGGTAATTAGCATACAGGGCTCGGGAGTTGTGCGGGCGTAACGTATGCAGGTAGTGCACGTGGAAACAGCTCGTACCTGAATCACTCGGCGGCCATATTTGGTGTTAGAACACCGACGCTACGCCTGCTCCTGGCGCAAGCTTCATAAATCCCGGGGAATGTCTTGAATTCACACACTGTATCATAAATGGTACACAACTATATTGCTCATCACTGCAGTACTACAACCAAGCATATACACACAGTCACACACATACACATACACACACCCACATATTCAGTCACACACAAACATACACAAAGAGATACACAGACACACACGCACACATGTGGACATATGCACACACACACACACACACACACACACACACACACACACACTCAAAAACACACATATACAAACACAAACACATAGGCATACTAACACTCACAAACGTACATTAAAATGCTTCCTTTGGTCAACTGGAATTGGTCCTAGGCTGCCAAATGCTGTTTCAATATACAGCCTGGATTAAGTAGAAAATGGAAACCAAAGGCAAGGCTTAATGACTAAAGACATAATAGTTTGGTTTTGTAGCCAATGCATTTCACTATCAAATACAGTGATAATTAACAAGCTCTTAAAAGTGTGTGTTCGTTAAACTTGAGTTAATTTTAACAAAGACAAATGGAAAACAGAGCATTCTTTTAATGCTTATTAGCTGAAAATGTCCTGTGAATATAGTCAGACATTTCTGAGACTGACAATGACTTGCTGTACTGTGCTTATAATTAAATTACATCCCCCATTACAGTAAACAATGCTGCAAATACTTTGTCCCATTACAAATGCTAACCGAATGGTGGATCTGTGCTATGACTGAATTATAGATCTACAGTAGTTATTCCAGCTGTGAAACAGTCTCAGAAGTACACTGAGATATTGGATTCCCAGATCATCAAGGGCTTCCGATGCTCTTCAGCCAACTTTGCTACTTTTAAATCAATATATTGTTGCCATCTTTGACTATGTTGGCATTAAAGAGATTTATGAGGCTTTACTTGAGAGCTCAATTGATTTAACTTATCTGATTACCCATACAAGCAAAATGATGCACTGCAATAATATGTATTTACTTCTGCTGACTCTTTTCTTTATGTTATTTAGGTTTCCTCCTACAGTTTGACTGGCAGCCATTCTGCTGAAATGATGACTAAATGAAGTTTACAGGAAATGCAATAATTCAGTATGATTGCATTCATTGATTGTTATTACACCAAATCTCGTTACAGTTCTGTGCTATAGCCAATGGTATCACCATTGCTAATATCTTAATTACATTCAGACATGTATAGTTGTAGAATACAGCGCCTTTGAGAATATCACTGGGTATGTCTCACACATGACTAGGGTAGGTGTCATTGCTTGACGGTATTAAAATGACAATAAGAGTCCCTTGTTTTTATTTATTTATTTATGTCTTAACTGGAAATATCTAACTTGAATTCCATGGAAAGAGAAGATGCAATGGAAATATGCAAACAATAATAATTAATTATCCTGACAAAAATTAGCAAAGATTGCATAGTGATACAAGAGTGACTCAAGATTAAGAGTACACAAAAGCTACAGATGAAAATAATGAAGCCAGCAATTAAAATTCTAAAAAAAATAAGAAAAAAACTAGAAAAATAAAGCACAGACATTTTACTTGTAATAATATGTGCATCATTCCATCCATCCAATGTTGCTGAATTGAATTTGATTGCTGTATTGACCCCATGAGCAGTCACTTAATCCAATTATTCATCTAAATGTATTTAGAAGAGGTAAACAATTGTGATATCTCATTGTTGTAAAAGTCCTGCTGTACTACCTTACTAATCATGCTAACTCTCATGCTATTCCACCCCCTACCTCTAACCCTACACATTTCTTTAGAAAAAACTTCCTGTAACAGTACCACTACACAAGACATTCAGGCACACACCACATGCAGCACAGACATGCACAACACTGAATCTATCCCCTTACCTAAGGGGTACTAAAAAGCACATTGACAATGACAAAAATAATACTATCAGAAACAGCTAAATAATCTCCACTCTAACCCCAGTCTATTTTGGAACAATATTAACAAGATTCTTCATCCAGGCAAGCCTTCTACTCCTAGTCCCTGTCCAAATAGCACTGCTACTGCTACTCTTCTAAACTCTTTCCTCATTGACTCTATTAAAAAAATCTTACTGCAAATATGTCTACAAACCCACCTTCTAATGATACCCATCCAACCTCACTTTCCTCCACCTTCTCGCTAAAACCTGACCCCACTGTGTATGTCAGATTTCTTCTCTCTAAACTCAAACCATGCTCCCCTTCTGCAGGCAACTTACCCCCCGCAATTTCTCAAAATTGCCTCCTATTCTATTGTCTACCCCATTTCTATTCTCATTAATTAATCTATCCTTGAAAACACTGTGCCCAAGCTATGGAAAAAAATTCTGTCATTCCTCTCCACAAAAGAGGAAACTCCACAGACCATCCAATTACCGCCCCATCGCAATCCTATCTCCCATCTCCAAGATTATGGAAAAATAAGTTCACAAACAAATCCCTGAACACCTCCTGCAGAATAATCTCCTTACCCTAACTCAACATAGTTTTTGCCCCATCACAGTACAGCCACCGCTCTCATAAATTTCACTAAAACCATTTCCAAGGCTCGTAATGAAAACAAACTAGTCTCTAGTCTCTTCCTAGATTTATCCAAAGCTTTTGACACTGTATCCCACAGTCTGCTGATATCTAAACTTAAGGAACTTAACCTCTCCCAGCCACTATACTCTGGTTTACTAGCTACTTCTCAAATAGACTTCAATCTGTCAGGTGGCTATCTGCCTCTTCTTCCTTCCTTCCTGTTCAAAATGGAGTACCAAAAGATACAATACTACAGCCACTCCTCTTTAACATTTTTACAAATAATCTTCACTCTGCCTGCCCCCACTCCTCTCTTATCCAATATGCTGATGATTTTACTATAATATCCTGTTCTGATAATCTCCCCCACCTATTATCCCTTACCCAAGACTCACTTCTGTCTGTCAAACAATAGCTAACTGGCAAGAAACTCCTACTTAAATGAAAGAAAAGAAAACTACTTCTGTTCCTCCCAAAAAAACTAGAGCAATATAAATCCTCCTTCTCAGTCTCTTCACTCAACAACACTACCATCTCAGCTGAAACACATACCAAACTCCTAGGTGTGGTCATTCATGATCAACTTAAATTTGACATCCACATCCTACAAACCATCAAAAAAACACACCAAACACTAGGCTTACTCTATAGGAGTAGTAAATACCTCACAAAAAACTCTAAACAAACTCTGGCACAAGCTGTTCTACTACCTACTCTCTTCTATGCCGCACCTATTCTCACCAAATTACAAACCAACCTCATGACCAAACTTGAAACTACCTACAATAAAATAGCTAAATTTGCCACTAACCTCCTTTACCTCTCCCATCACTGCACTGTCCAGAAACACATAACCAATTCCTACTCCCTCAACTTCAGCTCACTCACTCTATTCTCACAAATCCCTCTCATTGCCCTGCTCTCTACTCTAATCTCTCCCTTCCAGTCTGGCGAGAAATATCACATACTTATCCAAGCACACTAGAACCTGGTGTAAATGAACAAAATAAGCTCTCTCTCTCTCTCTCTCTCTTTCTCTCTCGATGTCTTTTGCTCAAGTGATCTCTATTGAGAGTGTAATACCTAATAGTACAAATTCTGTGACTTTAAAATATTAAATTAGAAGTCCTGAAAACATCATATTCTGAGCATTGCTGTATCACCTTTGAAAATATTTTTGCAGTCCTGCCCGTGCATCACTGATGTATGCTCTTATAACCCCACCCATGTCAGTTTAAATATACAATGAGATGTGTTCATTGTACCTCACAGTAGAGGGTATACCATGAGTTATGACAGTCTTAGAATTAGTATATATGCCCCATGATTGCACATTAATTTTCACAGTTCTGGAGACTGCTGATATCGTCCTTTAATTTTCGGTAGGCATCATTTCAACTGCATCATTATGGTGCCTGTAATCAAGGTAGACTGATTCATACTGTAATCTGCTTCAGCAACCAGAAATCCACAAACATTTGTTGGCTGAAGAAATCAATAATGTAGATCCACTGCTCTAGCAAACCTCCACCTCCATATTATAACCAACTCCTATCTCCAAGGAATTAAGAACATTTCTAAAAAAAAAAGACCTGAAGGTGCTGCAGCACTCAACTGTCTGTCGGCCATCAACATGTGAGTGCTACTATGTCACAACTTCTAGACAGATAGAAGAAGTTAGTATTTTCAGCTTCAGGCTACTTCAAGCTTTATTGTGGTGGGAATAAATCACGAGTTACACATGAAGAAAATTAGTTTCTGTAGAATCTTTCTATAGGTTCTGTATGTACCTCCAGGACATTTGGACTGGAAAAGAAGCTTGTGGTGTAAACAGTACAAGCTAGTCTCTGCAGCTTTTGCAGTCTAAGGCTCCCCATTGGCTTCAGTGCTGCTCAAAGAATGAACCCAAGGTAGATGAAATATTTAGTATGCAATATGTGACTGGGGCAAAGGCAGCAGGCATCCTGATCACAGCATAACTTAAAAATAGACCTCTATATAATCTATACAACATGACATGCTGCAGATTAACATATATACTGTTGAGAGGCTGTTCATGATGTTATCTAGGAATATTAATGCACAACATGTCACTGTCAATGAGAAAAATACTGAGGTACTCATACAGTGTTCTGCTGAAAGAGTCACACCCCTCCCCCACCTCAAAGTTACTGAGGAAACAAATGTTGTACCAAACATTTGTAAATTTTATCTATTTATTTAGTCATTCATCAATGGGGACAGATAGTAAATTGTAAAGGATCATTTTCAGACAAGTTATAACCAGTGGCAAACATAACAAATGCATATCTCTAAAATATCAGTAGGTTATAGATTATAAGAATCACAGCCACAGACCAAATTTATCCATCGAAGGCACAGCGATCCATAAAAGCACTAAAAGAAAATAAGTCAGAAGTAAGCCCCCACAACTGATACAAACCCCTACAATGCTGTTACTGAAAGAACTATTTGCTAGTGGCTTTGAATCTGAGGATTTGGAATTTATCTAGAGACTTGGGATGGAGACATGGAGTATTACTGTAAACTACATGTTTTTGTAACTCCTCTTTGGTTCATTTTGTCCTCATATTACTGCACTTATGCAAATGCTGCAGTGTTCTTTCTAAAACTAAAAGAAATAAGATCAGAAATTGGTTATTTGATCATGGAAAAGTCTATGTTTGTGGTAAATTAAGAGTCTTGATGCATACAGTGTTAATGTAGGGAGTTCTTTGGGAATGTGAGCACAACGGGTAAAACACATTTATTTAAACATGCATGTTTCCTTTCCCTATCATTCTCATGAGGAAGCAGGCTAATATTGATTAGGAACTAGACTATCCTCCATGTAGATGCCTTAAGTAATATAGGGATATAGTGACATATGGATGGCCCTATACACACACACACACACACACACACACACACACACACACACACACACACACACACACACACACATATACACACATTATGTCCTATTGAAGTGAACAAGTATCAAAACACAATGAATCAATGTCAGTATTTCAAAATCAACTCTACCTGTTAAAAAATCAAACTTCCCATAATCAAGAAAGGAAAACAAATATAATACTTTTCCAGTTGGTAAACAGTAAACCTAACATTACATTTAGACCAAATGTGTCTAAATAGTGGTACTGATAGGGAAAGGGCTTATCATAAATTAATGTGTAAGATTAGCATTAAGGCCAGGAACAGGGTTCTCCCCACCTCCTGTTACTCATGCATACTTAGGCCCTGCCCCTAGCCCTACATACTAACTTATAAAAAAAAAAAACCCTTTCACTAATTGTACCACTGCTCAAGACACTTAGACACAGACAGACACACACACACACACACACACACACAAAACATTAAACTTATCCCCTAACTTAGCTCTCAAGCTAAGCATAATATGCAAACACACACACGTACTCCAAAATATTCAAGGAGACACTGTCAAACAAATTGGCATTTGTCATTAGTCATATACTCCAAAACAACCACACTCAAGCACATGCCATAAAATCTATCCCGTAACCTAGCCTTCACTCTAACTCCAACCTGTAAACATTTGCCCATGCATTCCCATCCCACTTGCCTTCACAGAAAACATTTGAACTCCCTGTTGTAACATTAGCATTCAAAAAAACATCCATTCGATCATATTCCACCATGGAAGGCACTATAAAATTGCCATTCAAAAAACTAGCCAGCACCCCTTATATCCACACCCCATAATCTACTTAAATGGTACATTGGGCTGAGTATTCCAAATCTCTCATGAAGCATTAGACACCAACAGATGATTAAGTTTTGTGGAAAAAAAAGTGCAGCGTATTTATTGTGACTATGTAAAGAGCAACTGGGTGAACATGAGTTGCAGTTAAACTTAGAACAGAACAATATACTAACCACTAAAAAGGACACTCTTATGTGGAGTCAAGGAAAGCATATGACTAAGTATAATCTTGTTTAAATGCAAATGAAATATTTTGCAGCAACTCTGTTAAAGTACCTGTAATGAAAGTAGTTAATGTATAGTTAATAAAATTCCTCTGTTTAAGCGTACATTATTTGATTTTAAATGGGAAAATATGTACATAGATTTTTATTAAATAGCAAAAAAACAAAAAAGGTAGTTGGTGAATAAACTTGAAGGATTTACCTGGGGAAAATGAAGGTGTGATAAAAGCACTAAAATGGTGGAGCAAAATTAATTTTAAACTGTTGGAAATTTACTATGAAAAGTCATGCTGTAATTTGTGATTTATGAACAGTAAGAAGTGAAACTGAGCTGTTATCCAACAATGCAACAATGTAGTCAAAATCTAATAATGTTAGAGCATCAGTGGAAGGTCTGATGAGACACTGGAAAAGCTGTCTTTTTTAGATCTATACTAGCGCCATACTTTTCATCATATTCATTAATGACCTATGCACTGCAACAAAGAATGGCACCCTAGTTCAATATGCTGATCGACCACAATCTGCTCTGTCCAATCAAGACCTTACACAACAATCATTCTTATCAATTTAAACCTGGCTAAATAATTCACAACTACTACTACATCCCCCCAAAACTAAATTGTTCTTTACCCCAAAACACATCTCTATCAAAACAATAGCATTCAGTACAGATTCTGCCAGCAACACCATGATAGAACAAGTAAACCACATAAAATTACTGGGTGTAATAGATGTCTAGTTTAAATTCGACCACCATGTATCACATATGGTAAAAAAAACCCATCAGATCTTAAGTGCATTATACAGAGTGAAAACTTACCTTACTGACATAGCCAGAATATAATATATACATATATATATATATATATATATATATATATATATATATATATATATATATATCTTCTACTTTCTTACTGCCATCTATTATCTATGTTACACCAATCTTCACTAACCTTCAAGTTTCACAATTGTCCAAACCTGAGCAATGTTATAATAAAATAGTGAAATTTGCAGTAAACTATACCTATAAACACATAACTGCCTAGCCCTCAGAGATTTGTACTGGTTAGAACTACCACATCATATTTTTCTCTCTCAGCTAATTACAATATGTAGACATCTCCATAAACCAGAAAATTGCCACTGTTTCCCCAATAGAATTTTAGGCACTTAAGAAAAAAACACTAATCAATTTAACCAAATCATCTAATACTGCAGATGACCCTCTATACTCAAATAGTGTATCTAAACTATGGAACCACATTCCACTACCACTGAAATCCAGTCTGAATGCAAACTTATTTAAAACACAACTGACACTTCATTTGTCAAATCAATGGCTCTGCTCTGGTATATCTCCAGGATAAATGCAACTGTTATATTCAACTTGCCATATCATCAAACCATTTCTCTTCATTCAGAATCCTATGCCCCACAACTTATATTCACCAAATCATAAATAATTTTCCTAGCATCTCCTGTTATATACATTGTTTTGAGATGCTGCTCACCTCACCTCTATACGTCTAATATAGCATTTATGATAGCCATGTATATAATCAACTATGAGCCGGTATTATTTACCCCCTCTTAGCTATGATATTAACACTCTGCTTACCTAGTTTCTTCCCTTGCCTCCATTTCTTTGAAGTCCTAAGTAGTGATCACACAAACTATTATCTGTTTGACAAACCCACTAATGCACCTCTTCAGATGCTCAGTGTTAAACATCTACTAATGCATAAGTATAATTTATGCTGTAATATTTTTTTTATTTCATAATAATGCAATTTTATTATCAAATTAATATGTAATTGCTAGTGTATATTACTTAATGACCATTCATGTTTATTATTGAATATTTGTTTAAAAATTATGATATGTTGAAGCCCTGCCCCTCCCCCCCCCCCCCGGACCACTGCTGAAAAGTTGACAAAACCCAGTTGGACAAACCTGGTA
>NC_056729.1:529621051-529707925 GCF_019279795.1 Protopterus annectens | reverse complement strand
ACATAGTTTGTATACTTTCTTGCAGCTCCAAAAGATGTGCAACAAGTCTACTTTTTTATTGGGACAGAAGGGGCAAATTGATAAGTATTTAGAGTTGAATTTGTTTAGAACAGTGGGCAAGTAATAAGTTTTATTATTTATCATAAGCTGAGTATATATTAAGCGTTTGAAAGGGATTCGTTTGAGAGTATTTTTTATAGTACAGTAATTTTTAGTCTGATGTTATATTTTGGTTTTGCTCTTGCCAATAGGTTGAAAATAATAGAGAATTTTGGGTTTTTATTGCAGTTATTAATTTGTATGCTTTTGAAATAATTTATTCTTATAAGATACGGTTATTATTGACTGGGTTACTTTTATTTCAAGTTCTTTAACAGATTTCATGGAGACTTTGCCATTCATGAGCCATATGAGTGTCATGAGTATAATATCATATTTTTTTAGTGTTCCCAAATTTGATCTTATTTCGGCAATGCTGCATTTGTTTAATTTATATAAATCCCAAATTGTGATGTAAGGGACATTTAGCTAAGTTTATTGGTTGGTTATTGAGTTTTAAATTGGAATTGAGGTAAAAGAGTTGTAGGAATTCTAGAGTATTTGTCAGTTGAAGCAATGTTACTAAATTCTGGAATAAATTAATTTTATGTTTGATCATGGGGTGGAGAGATACAGTATTACAGTTTTTATGTTTATGAAGAGGAGACTTTTTGGGTTAATGTTTAGAGAGGTTATTAGATTAAATCAGATTTTTGTCCATATGGGAGACCAAGCTTGAATATTTGGGTCATGATTAGCTATCTGTAACAATCTACTAGTACTTATAATAGTGTAATAAAGTTTTAAATCTGGTAGTCCCAAACCTCCCTTATCTTTTGGTAATGTGAGTTTATTGTAAATAATTGTTGTAGATTCGGGATACCAGATGAAGCTAGAGAGGGCAATTTTCATTTTTTGGAAACATTTTTGGGGAATGTTTAAGAATAGGGTGTTTAGTTGATATAGAATTCGAGGTAGAATATTTATTTTAATAATGTTTGCTCTGGATAAGAGAGATAGGTTAATATTCTTTCACCTAGAAATGTCATATTCAATGTTGTCCCATGTATTATGAAGATTTGCTTTCAGCATTTCATTTTGTATATGGGTGTAGTTTATACCTAGGTATTTTAGTTGGTATTTAGGTTTCACATTTGGGAAAGTAAAATTCTTTGTGGCCAAGGGGTTTTATTAGAAAAATATATGATTTCTTAGGATTAATATTATAGTTTGATATGCTGGAGAATTTTTCTATTGTTTTTAATATTTTGTCAAAATCGGTATTTGGGAGCTCAAAGTAAATATTGAGGTCATCTTAAGGTTAAAATTTAATAGCTTAGGTATGTGGAGGTATATTTTTGGGACAAATATAGGAGTAGATGTTCTAGGTAAAGATTAAATAGGTAAGGGGAGAAGGGGCATCCTTGTCTCATTCCATTGGATATTTTTAAGGGATTAGATTTAATTTTGTTAATATATAGTATTACAGAAGTGTTTTGATAAAGTGTTTTATTATATTTATAAAATTGTGTGGTATCCCCAAGCAGGGTAATGTATTAAATAAGAAATTTAAGTCCACTCTATCAAAGGCCTTACAAACATCTGTGGGTAAACTATATTTGGGGTGTTGATCTTTTGCCAAGAGCTTAAGCATAGTATCTAAAATGAGGGTATTGTCATTTATCTCTCTGATTTGCATAAAACCAAGATGTTCATGGGATATTATATGGGGAAATATTGTTTTTAGTCTGTTTGCCACAACATGCACTAGTATTTTAACATCCATATTTTAAGGGAATTAGTTTATAGTTGTAAGGGTTAGTTGGGTCAGAGTTAGGTTTGGGAATTAAAATATTTTATGAGTTATTTATATATGGATCAGTTATGCCAAATGTGATAATATAATTAAAAACTCATAGCAAGATGCTAGAGACAGGGAAAGAAAACTTTTTATAAAATTCAGTGGTAAACCCATCTGGGCCTGGGGCTTTACTCATCTTGAGTTTGTTTTTAGCTAGTTTTATCTCTTCTAGTTTAAGGGGTGTTTTGAAGAAATTTTGTTGGGTTTCATTTAACTGTGGGAATTTTAGGTTTTCAATAAAGTCCTCATATTGTTTGTAACATTCATGACTGTGAACATTATAGATACTATTTTATATTTCTTCAAAGGAATTTATTATATCATAGTCATTGTGCCTTACTTTTCTATGTAGTGTAATTCAATAACTTTTGAGAGTCTGTTTTTTACATTCATTAATCTGGTGAGTCTTTAGTGGGTATCTGTGCCCACTCTGAATATGTGTGAAGCAATTTGAGTTCAGTATATGAATGATTTTTAAGATATAAATTGTATAGTTGTTTTTGTAAGTTTATCATCATTTCTCCATAATCTATTGAATATCTATTTTGGAGTTTTCCCTCTATTTCACTTATTTGCATCTCCAGTTTAACTTTTGTGTCATTGTCTCATTTTTTAAACCATGAAGATTTTTGAGTGAGAATACCTCTTGTTGCTGCCCATTGTATGTCATGAGGGATGGCAGTTACTGTAAGATCTTATTCAAGATGGATGAAAATATGGTGTATTTCTAGTATTATGTCTTCACTTTGGATTATGTTTGAATTTAATGTCCAGCTATTATAGGTGGCATAAGCTGAGCCAACTCTGGAGGTGTTGATTTCTATTGGTATTTTAGAATGATCAGAAATAGATCTGGGATGTACCTTATAGTTTATCTTAGGATGATTTAGGTATTCTGAGACTAGGAAAAAGTCAATTCTTAACCATTATTTGTGCCTTGCCAAGAAAAAATTGAACCTGTTTATTGATTTGTGGTGTTGGTGTAGTGTATACGGGTCTGTCAGATTAAACGTATTTATTAGTTCTTCTAAGGCTAACGTAGCCTGTTGTGATTGTTTAGTGTCCTGATGTGATCTATCTTTATTTGAGCTAATTAGGGAATTCCAGTCTGCTCCAATAATGTAGTAATGATTTTGAAATTGTATCACAATATTGAAAATTTCATAAATGAAAAGGTGGTGGTTGAAACAGGGACCATAAATGTTTAAAAATAATATGGATTTATCTAATTTGGGATAAGAGCCAACAAAATAACACCATCTGCCATTTATATCTGTTTTCCAATGTTGAATTTCCCCTTGAAAAGTATTACAAATTAGAATAGCTGCCCCTTTAGATGATAAACTATTGCCTGCTGCTACAATTTGTTTCACCCATTTTCTGTTTCTGTCAATATTTCAGTGCTCATTTGTCATATGAGTCTCTTGGAGATATGTTACACTACTTTTGCTTTGGTATGTAATGTGTGTGACTAGGTTCCTGTTTTTTTGTCTTGAAGACCCTTTATATTCCATATATCAATTGTAATCATTACTCTGTTTTAAAAATGTACTATTTAGATTAAAGATATTTGTATACAGCTTCAAATTACAGAAAATTGTGTCATGAATTATATTGTACTGACTGAATAGAGTGGCATCTTTTGCCCTCAATCCTACACTGGTGCATAACCACCCATCCCTCTGAGTTGAGAAAGGTAACTAAATGATCATTAGGAAGAAGTATGACCTTTTCATTAAAGAGGGTTTATGGTATATCAGAGGGATGCAAGAAAACATCTTAAAATCTTTCAAAGTTTTGGCAATCATTACCGTTACACATGTGCTCCGACATTCCAATATATCAGTAAAGTAAAATGATCCTTTATCTAGTCATTTAACAGCATTTTTATCTTAGATTGAGAGAAAAAACAGTTTATGCTAATATTTTCTAAATTTGCTATCATTAGTTAAAAGTTAAATTACAATATCAACAGGGGTTAATAAGTGACCTAGGCTGTGCTCACTATAGTTAAGAACAAGTTTATATCTGCTACAAAAAAGAAAATACATCAAAAAGTAATTTCCAAAACAAGAATTAAGCCATCTTCAGCTATTGGAAATCAACGAAGAGGTTGATTACATGTATATCATAATGACATTTGAGGATTAAGACCTTAACAAAGTACTGTTTCTTTTCCCCTCCCCTCCCTCTTTCTCTCCCTAGAAGCTTAAGAGTGTTAAATATTAGTTGAGCGGAACCAGGGGTTCCCTTCTTAATGAAGCAAATCATGATTGTCCCCCTCAGGCTCATTGTATAAGCTGTCATAGAGTCAGGTTCAAATACCTTTTTTGAAGTCATGTATTCTTCCTAGACTTTTCAATAAAGACTCCTTTAGACAAAGTAATTAGCCTGTAAAGCCAGCTTTTTAACTTGTTATATAGATTAAGGTTCGTACAATTGTTATGATTGTTTTCTGCAATCTAGTGTCCCATATAACTTCTTGATTAGGTTGCTTTAGCTTGCAATTACAACATTCATATTTAAACAGTATGTTATTTGGTTGTTTAATATTTCTTTGTTGTGATTCTAGGGAGTTTCAGTATGATAGAGAGGTAATCCTTACCTCGATTTTTTAAATCATTTGTTATATATGTTTGAGTAGAACTTTATCCTTTGAGGTTTGAGCGAGAGAGGTAAATACTAGCTGTTTCCTCTTTTCAGGCTGTTGCAGATTTAGAGAGTGAGCAGGAAGGAGAGAAAGATTGATGCAGTTCGTCGTGTCTGACATGTCAGATCTTCTGGATGTTGGAATGTTACAATGGCAGGTAATGTAGGCCATTTATTAGCTTTTTAGTATTTCTTTCTTATAGGAAACTCAGAAAAGGTATTTGTACACAATTTTAAGCTTTCCTTGGTCTTCTGTTCTAACAACTTTTGTATAATGCTTTATTTGTGAGGATTCTCATTGAAGAGATGCAGGAAAGTGGTTTTAGCTTCCTCAGGGATTTCAAATTGGAATTTGGCTCTGTTGTTCTGGAAAACTAGTATAGCTGGATATTTCATCTGAAAACAAATTGTTTTATCAATGAGGTATGCACAGAAGCTTGATAGGTTTTGTCGCTGTTGTTTTATTGTTACTGGGAAGTCTTGAGATAATGTAATCTTGCGACCCCTTTCAAGTAATGTTTCTTTTCAGTTTAAAAGCCAATAGTATGATTTGGACATGTGCGTGTTTAACAGTCTCACATAGATTTGTCTTGGAACATCGGATGTTTGTGTTCTTCTGGGGGATCGGTGGTGTGCTCTTTCTATGTCTATGTCCTTTATTTGTTTTTTTATTTTCCAGCAGTGAGTATAAGATTTCTTTGGTGACTGAGGGGATTTGTGCATGGTCAATACTGTCTGGAACACCTTAAAGTATATTATTTCTGTGGCTTCTTGCCTCAGGATCCAAAATGTTTTGTTGCATTTCTTTCATGTTAATAGCATTCATCTGTAGATTTTGGTTTATTTCCTCAATTTTCTTTTCATTTTCCAGTATTTTAGCCTCAGTTTGCTCCAGACATAACATAATCTGATCTAGATTATATCCAAAACAGTCAAGTTATTGAGAAAAACATTGGATTTCAGATTGTAAGGGTTGTAGGGCTAGTGCTAATTTGAAGTCATCCAAGGAATACGCTTGATCCTGTTTTGACCTTAGGGCCGGTTTTACAGTGTCATGTTGCAGTTTGCTAGTTTTTTGCCTTTTTGAGGTATTATCCTTTTCTGGTGAAGCTATTTGTGACAATTTAGTTTTTGATGTTTGAGCTTCCATTAAATCAGCTTGGTTAGACATTTTAACTGTTTAAGTTAAGTACAAGATCAAGTTCCTTCTACTCTCTTGTTTTCTTTTATTAGGCCCCAGTATCTGTAATGTGCAGACACCATGTAATTCAGTCTCCTGGATTCAGATAAGTATATTTTTGTATGATGTAATCCCTTTTTTTGCAGAAATATTGAGGAAGAAAAAGTTTACTATGTTTATTTTCTTAGCCTCTTCTGATTTTACATATTTATTTTGATTGATGTCTGAGTAAAAGACCAGATTAAGATTGTAGTAGCAGGGGCATCACAGCTCATTTGTCTACCAACCTGGCCACCATCTTTGAATCCCAATCTCTCATGATGTTGCTCTCTGACATAATAAGTGAAACAAAGGTGACAAGGCCTTCTTTTCATCCAAAATCCAAACAGGATGTCAGAACATCTGTATAACATTTCTGTACTGCAGCATTTATTTTGACTTTCATTCATTCAATTTTTATTAGTTTATCTCTAATTAATTTTATTTTAAACTATTCAAACCCCAGATATTATTGAATTTAAGACCACTTTTCCAGTGTCTTATCAGATCTTCTCCTGATTTTACCTATGACCACATCAGATTCTGAATGCATTGGTGTATTGTTGGAGAATAACTCAGTTTCACTTCTGACGATCTTTGTTCTTGCTGTAAACAAAATATTCCCAAGGACTTCAGAAGAACTTTGACAAGCAGTAAAATGTAACATTTTGCAACTGCTAAAAACCAAAGAGTCTGTCAGGCCTCATTCACCATATATTGATTGGGACTGGCAGATTCCTACGCTGATGTACTACCCCAGAGCAATGCAGTTGCTAATAAGCGTGTGGTGTTAATAAAGCAACAGTTTCACCTGTATGAAAAACCTCTTACCATAGTACCAAGTTCTACATACTGGTATTCAGCTGTTCTGCTACTATGGGGGAGCTGCTGGGAAAGGTCAGGGATCATGCACATGTGCCGTAGAATTACATGTGAATTGTCACTGCATGTCAGTGGGGATGGCTAACCCAGGTAAAATGGTTAAAAGCAGAAAATATTCTCTGATGGTTTAGTGCCCTTCTATGCCCTCCTGGATGAAGGATGATTAGAATGGTACAAGTCATGTATGCATTCTCCTGTATACCTGTAGAGGGTGCTGTCAGGCACAATGTCATTTAGAAACACTGACAGCTTCATGACGTATCATCAAGTATGTGTAATTTTAAGATATTGGTGCAACTGAAGAAAATCTGCTGATTGTCTGTTGATGGAAAATACATTTTTCAATTCATATCTATCCAATTTTATAATGGGCTACATAAGTTCCACAAACTGCCAGGAAGCATTCTATTTTATGTTTTATTTTAATTTTGATTTTTTCATGAACGTACTGATTTTTGCAAAAACAATCATTATTGCTCAAAAGCATACAATAGGAGATATTAATTCAGCCTTTTATATATTGTCACTTAAAAAAACAAACTTATTATTTGCTAACATCTGAATGGTTAAAATATCTAAAGTGTTCAGAACTATAAGACATTTTATTTATTAACATCTAAAGGGTTAAAGAATTTAATACATGCCCATCAAATGGAAAGGTACACTACATAAGTGTAAAATGTCCTGAAAGAATGACTTCACACCTCACATAGAAGAAAATAATAAAAAAATCCTGAAAATGCTAATGGGAAGAGCTCACCCATCCCACTGTGTATACTCACGTATATGCATACAAATGTAATATCAGCTGTGCCAACATATGAGTACACAAATGTAATACTCATTAAAATGTTGCTTTTTTCCATATAAGAACTAGAACTGATATTAGCAGTAATATCATCAGCATATTTGCCATAACCATCATCATCATCACTAATCCTCTTTTTCTCATTTTCTACATGGGGTTTGGGATGTTGTATCAAATGTCACTACCTTTTTTTAATTCAGAACCACACTTCTATCCTCAACAGTCATAGGTTCATAGGTTCATACTAGGCTTTCTGCCCTGGGGCAATTATAAGCCTAGCCCGATTCTGTTTGGCTTACGCCACCCCTTGATTTGAGTATACTGTGCCCTTTTTAAGGTTTAGTTTACTGTGTCTCTGTCTAATAGTGACACAGGAGTAATCCCTGGGACAAACCTACGATCCCCCATCCACCTATCGAGATTCTTCTTGAAGAGATTCAGTGAGGTGCTCTGCCTCACATGAACTGGAATTCTATTCTAGAGTGAAGGGAGCCTCTGGGTTATGAACCTGTCCCTCCAGCAAGTTCTATTTATTTCTGTGCTGAGGTTCAAGTCCCTCGAGCATGTGGCTCTAAGGGATTTAGATTTACTGAGGTGGAGCATGTCCATTAATTCTGGATTTGACATAGCTTTGTATGTCAGGCATAGATCGCCTCGAAGCAGGCGGTATGCAACTGAGTAGAGCTGGAGATTTTTTAACCGAGCAGCATATGGCATCTGTTTGAGACCCTTGAGCCTCTTGGTGAGATACTTTTGGGGTCTTTCTAATTGCTGCAGGTGTCGGGTAAGGTACATCCCAAAAGGGGCATTGTATTCTATGATGGGCCTGATGAGGGATGAATAAAGGGGCACAATTACCTCTCTTGATCTAGATGTGAAACCCGTTGTGATGAGGTGGGCTATGTAGAAGGTCTTTCTAACCTCTTTGGCAATGTGGTTTTCAAAGGAGAGATTGCTATCAACTTGGGTCCCCAGGACCCTAATAACTTTCTCTGTACTTAATGGGTTTCCGCCTATGTGGTAATTTGTGGGCACATTGTTTTTGCCAAAGGGTATGACTATACATTTTTTGGCATTTAGCTTTAGACCATGGTGCTGGCACCAGTTATCTGTCTCTGTGAGACCTTTTTGAAGGATGTTTATGTCAGCTGGAGAGTCGATTATGACACTCAGTTTGCAGTCGTCTGCGAACTTGGTGAGCCATAGTCCTCCCACATTTGCCTGTACCTTGGAAAAGTATATACCGAACAAGAGTGGTCCCAGGACAGAACCCTGTGGGATGCCACTTGTGACCGGTTTCGAGTCTGACATGGCTCCAGCAACTTTCACTCTGTGGGTTCTGTCTTTGAGCCAGTTTGCGACCCATCTTGTGACATAGGGGTTTATGTTTAAGCTGGATAGCTTATCTATGATGCCCGAGTGGGGTATTGTGTCAAATGCCTTTGCAAGGTCCAGATAGGCTGTGTGGACTACCTTCCCTTCATCTATGGCTTTGGTGACTGTTTTGAATAAGTCAACCAGGTTCAAAAGGCAGGATCTGCCCTTGACAAAGTGGAACTGGGTAGGATCTAGTGTCTGTAGGTCCCCAATGTCTTTGTTTATGAGCTCCATGATGATCCTCTCCATAGCCTTGCAGACTAAGCTAGTCAGGCTTATGGGGCTATAGTTTCCAGGGTCCGTAGAGGCTCCACCTTTGTGGAGTGGGACCACTGTTGCTGTACACCATTCTGTGGGCACATATCCTGTAGTGAGGCTGAGATTGTATAGCTGTTTTATTTGAGGGATTAGTTCCTCTTGGAGTTCATGTAGGACGCAACCTGAGACACCATCTGGTCCCATGGAAGCAGTGTTTTTTGCTTTGGAGAGGGCAGCCTTCACCTGAGCATCAGAGATGTTTGGGAGGCAGCCCTCTGCCGGAATAGATACTTGCTCTTTTGGGGGGGGGGGGGTGGAGAAGTTTGCACTGAACCTGTCTGCCAGGATATTGGTGATGTCTGTGGGTTCAGTGTATTTTTTGTCGTTTAGAATCAACTCAGAACAAGTCTGGGAGTTGCATCCCAGGTTCCTAACATAACTGAAAAAAGCCTTATGATTGTCTTTGGTGTCCTGTGCAATTTTTCTCTCGAAGCTGGCCATGGAGAATTTTATGAGGGATCGTAATTTTTTGCTAGTACTGATCAGAGATGCCTTCCCTATTAGGGCTTTTGCTCTATCATGTAGTAGCTTCCTCCTTCTGTTGTACAGTTTATTTATGGCAGGGGTCCACCAGACTGGATGCCTGCCTTTGGATGATTGGGTCTTGGTTTTGTTTGGGATAGCATGATCCATGCATTCCTGGAGATGTCTGTAGAATGCATTTATATAGGATTCTGCAGTTTGGGCCATAGTTTCCAGTGGCCCTGGGACCTTGAAGGATTCCACTTTGGTTTTGAGAAGTGAGAAGTTCACTTTTGAGAAGTTTTTCACTGTGGTTTTCTGGGCTGGGGGTGGGGTCGGGATGTGGCCATCCAGTGAAATTAATTTATGGTCTGATCTTACCAATGAGGGATATACTTCTGGTGTGGAGCATAGAGTCCCCATATTGGTAATGATCAGGTCTAGTATGTTGTCCCCCTCTTGTGGGAGTGGTGACTAATTGTTCTATAGCATTTGAGTTTATAATTTCCAGGAACCTTTGGGCTAAAGTGCTGGGGCTTGAGTAGTGCTCCCCATCAATGTTTGGGTAGTTGAAGTCACCCAATATAATGGTGTTCGGAGAGATCTTCATGTTCTCCAATGTTTTCAGGAAAGCCGAGTGGGATTCCTGACTTTGAGAGGGTGGTCTGTAGGATGCTATAAACTGAAAAGCAGTCTTTCCCACTGTTAGTTGCACATGGATGGTCTCCGATACTTTGTGCAATGCCACTAACCTGGAGGTGTGGATATCCTTGATAAATATGGAAACTCCCCCTCCTTTTGTGGTTCGGTCCAGGTTTTGGGGCCGAAAAGCATGATATGAGGTATAGCCTGGTAGTGCTGGGGTGCTCTCTGGAGCCTTGAACCAGGTTTCTGTCACTGCACAGATATTGATGTTCTCCATACTGAGGAGAGCTTCGAGTGCGTGCATCTTGAGGTTAAGACTTCTGGCGTTAAGCAGCATTATCCTTAGTTTCTTGTTCCTTGTGCTGTCTATGGGCGTGGGTTTGACTTTTGAGCCTTGCCTAAAAAAGGCACTATGGGGGTGGCAAGAGCCTTTGCCAATATCCGAAAGCCCAGTGGTGACAGGTGCAAGCCGTTCCTAGCGAAGCAACATGGCTTGTCGAGCATGTCATCCCAGGCTGACAGACATTGGATCCCCTTTGAATGACACCAAAATTTTAGCCAATTGTTAAAATCGATCATTTTGTCTTTGTACTGTGGCATCATTTTAGGTGAGGGTAAGATGCTGCTCAAGGTCAGGGTCATACCAGCCTGGGCTACATGATCAGAGAGCTCCTCTATGTCTCTTTTCATGTAGTCCAGGGAGGTACGTCTCAGGTCATTCACACCAGCATGTACAATGACTGAGTCATATTTGTATTTGCTTTGGAGTGACCTGAGTGCTTGCGTTATGTGGCAGATCCTAGCACCCGACAGGCAGCTCAGCGTGACCTTCTCTTTATTCAGCCTGGTGAGTGGGACGTCAGTGTGTCTGACAATAGAGTCACCTATTACAAGAGTATCAGGTGTGTTATTCAGCCTTAAGGGCTGTGGCTGCTTGCACACTGACTTTGTGGGCTATGTGTTGTGTGTGTTTTGTTTTGAGGTAGCATTTGCTTAGATGTCTGCTTTGGAGGTCTCTGTTGCTTAGGTAGATTTTTATTTAGAGCCGCCGAGTATGTTTTTCTGTATTTATGCGTTGTTCGCTGATGTGGTGGGTCTATGTGATACTGGAATTGTGTTGTGTGAGGTTACCTTCTCCTCCTGACTGTCCTCCTGACTGGTTACACCAGTTTTGAGATGGGAGAGCTCAGCCTCCAGTTTGGCTAAATAGTTGCATCTCTCACATATATTTGAACCTGTTTGGAGGAGGAGGAGAGGGTTGTCCGTGTACATGAGACAGTTGTAACATTGCCTCAAAATTCCCAGATTCACCAGCTGGACTGGAGAGGAAACCATTGACTGACCTTTGGACATGCTAGAGTAATATAGGGAAACTGAATTTAAGATGGACCAATAGAGGACAGGGTAATCGTAGAGAGTATAAGAGTAAGTAGTGCTTATGGTTTAATAGTCATAACTTGTAGGATTACTTAATTGGACCAGTGAAGGGCCTTAGAATGAGAATATGGTGTTTAAATTGAGAGATAGAGCAGTTCTAAGGGAAAAAGTGAAGAGCAGACTTTGCGGAGCCAGGAATAGTTTAAACCCAATTAGGCGAAAGAGACAGTTGCAGGTCTTTTCTAACACAATCCACCCATCTCTTGCTGGACACCCTCATTTTCTCTTGACTTCTTCTTGTCTCTCCAAAATCTTCTTCATTAAGTAATTTTCCATTTTCCTGCCTTTGTGTCCAAACAACTGTAATCTGTTCTCTTTGCCTTTCTCTGCAATTGGAGCTATTTTGGTTTCTCCTCTAATTTCATAATTCCTTTGTCTGTCTCACAGTGGACATCCGGTCTCAGGTACTTAATTTCCATCACCTCTAGCTTCCTTAACTGTTCTGCCCTCATTTCCCATGTTTCTGTACCATATAGAAGCATTGATCATACCACTGCTGTATACCTTAATTCTTGGCTTTTTTTTTCTCTTTGTATTGGTTGGGTTAATCTCATTAGTCCAGTGTCCTCTTTCAGGGGAGACTCAAGAACATATTTTAACCAGAGCACTTGGGAACTTTCCCTGCTCATTTGGAGAGTGCTTGAGAAAGTGGTCAAGGGGATTCAAGAGGGTGGATAGTACTGAGATGAATGCTGCTGTAGTGTTTTACGTTTTACAGGACTCTGAGGAGCTCTGTCAGCAAAATTTGTTTCATTGGAAGCAAACGTTCGATACAATGATGGATATTTTATTATAACCCACCAAGCAAGAAGGTTGTGGGATAATATTTTGGGTGAATTGTTGTTGCAGAGTGAGCGGTGGAGTGGAACAGATGTTTCATAGGATGAAATTATGTGCAAAATCCAATTGAAAGAATCAGAAGCCATTTTAAAAGAAGATTGCCAGAACAAGAAATATATGCTGAGACTGTTAAGGAAAGGGCAAGGAAAATAATAACATATAAACAGAGAAAAGAAAAATGTCAAACATGAAAGGGAATTAATGGTAAGAATTCATAACAAAGAAGAAAAAGAAATGGACAGGGATGACAGTTTGGATAATTTAATGGTCTCATTGGGAGTAAACGTTCATGAGCTAAGAGCTTTTTATTCTATTTCATAAACAGACATTTTATGACATTATTTTTGAGACTGTTTCTGTTATGGAAAGTTTTTGGTGGGAGTATAAAAAGAGAAAGAACTGTAATCCATGGAACTAGTATGTGGTTAAAGCATTTTGCTGAGAACCAAAAAGAAAATACATATTCAATTTTGAACTGAGGTTGAAAGTGGACTTCAAAGAGACATTTAATCAAACTTTGTAAAGAAGTTATTGACGTTACCAAAGTGTATGATAGCACATGATTATGGACTAGTGCCTAGGACTGTTATATTGCACTGAAAATGGAGAAACTGTTTTTATATACCTAGTATGATAAATGTAGAAGATAAAAGTGGTGTTGTAAATTATTGGGGACAACCTGAAATGTTTTTTTTTCCTGTAGAAAAGAGGATCATTTGATGGGTCTATATCAGGATGTCGAACATTGAAAAGAGTGAATGCTCTTACATCAACCCTTGATAACTGAAAGCACAGAATGTAGAATGGCTGAAACAGCGATTTTTTTCCCAAGGGAAAAAAATTGCTGGGCCATTGCCAGGACTTTGCCATTTCCAAAGGGAGCAGGCCCCTGCACGTACGGTAGCTGCCTGGCTCCAAAAAAAAAACAAATGCATTCAAAAAACTTGTAGAGCCAGCAAACAGTGACAGGCAAAAAGTAATCTATTGGTAAGAAGACAAAAAGCTAAAATTTAAGCAAACTGGTTTCAGCTGTCAAGCCTTCTTCAATGCATTGAAGAAGGCTTGACAGCCGAAACTGGTTTGCTTAATTTTTAGCTTTTTGTCTTCCTACCAATAAATTACTTTTTGCCTGTCACTGTTTGCTGGCTCGACAAGTTTTTTGAATGACTTTGCCATTTCCTCCACTGTGGGGTAATCTCAGAGTTGGTATATTTAAGTAGGGGGGTGGGGGCACAGCCCCCATCGGGGTGTGTGGGGTGAGAAGCCCCCAATTTATTTTGTCTGTGGATTTATTTATTTATTTATTTATTTTGTTGGGGGGGGGTTGTTTTGTTTTTTGTTTTTTTGTTTTTTGTGGAGCAGCAATGTTTTTCCCTGAAAAAACAATCGCAGTACCGTATGTTCAACATTGTATGGTTTCGGTTATTAGGATTCAGTGTAAGTGCGTTCACTCTTTTTAATGTCTGACTGTCTAATATAGACCCCATTTGATAAGTAACTGTGACAATAGAAAATGTTATATTTGTGGGGAATTGAAATGTTATAAATGTAACAAAATTGGCCATTTATATATGGACTATAATCTAAAGAAAAAGGATGAGAATGAAGAAAAAAGTGAGAGTAGTATACAGAGAGAAGAAATTGTCCCAATAAAAGATAAAAAGTAAGGAAACAAGATCAGGATAAAAATAAAGACAAGAATAAAGAGAAAAAAATGAGAGAAAGTAATATAGAAGAAAGTTCTGAAAACAATTAATGAGGAAAATATAAACTGGAATATAGTGAAAGGTAAAAAGAATTTGATTGGCAAAACAATAAGAAACAGAAAAAGGAAGTTTAAAGGGATAATTGTAAAGAGAAAAAGAAAGGCAATGGCTAATGCAAATGAGGTAAAAACTTCAAATTTAAGTAATTTCTGGTAAGCTATGATATAGACATAATGACAATTTTAGAGTTCTTTCAATAAATGTAAAAAGTATTAAAAATAAAAGTAGAAGAGTAGGGATTCTAAATTGGTGAAGTAAGTGTGATATCAATATAATAATAAAGATATAAGATATCATATCTTATAAAGATATAAGATTTTTGACACAAATAGAGAGATTACAAAAAAACTTTGTGGAAAAGATACAATATGGAATCCAGAAAAATAACTATGTTCTGGTATAGTTGCACTTTGCAGGAAGTTTGTGAAAATATTGAATATAACATTGGTAATGGTGGTATGCCTCTGTTACAGGTAAAGATAGAAACATTTTATTTCATGAAATTCTGGATTATGCAGTAATTAATGAGACTAAAATATTAACAGAAGCATTTAATTGTGGTTTGAGGAAAAAAAGTAGTAATGAAATTATGTTAAGAACATTTTTGAAGTCACTAAATGTGGCAATTTAAAGACTTGGAATAATAATTTGTGGAAATATAGCCAAGATATATATAAGACTGAAATAGATTGTTTTATTGTATCACAAGGTTTAAATATAGCACTTGACACTTCTAACAGGCTTTTCAGATCATTCAGCCATAAGGCTAGAGATACAGGAAAATAAGGAGTTTATCAGATTGGGAAAAGGAATAAAAAGAATAAATGAAAAAATGGGATGAAAATAGAAAGAAAATAAGAATTCCATTATGGTAAGAGTGCATTTCACTAGAGTGTTTTATAAAAACTGGTCGGAGTGGTGACTAGCTTTTAAAGAAAAATATAACAAATGATTTTAGAATGGCAGTCAGATGAAAGAAATGTGGACATAATTTATAAGATGCTTTAAAGGATTTGGAAAGGAATGATAGAAAATATGTGATTGAACAGAAAAATTAAGAAAAAATCAAGAGACAATTAAATAATTATTATTTAAGGAAATATATTAATTCCAGGATAAAAGAGAAGAGGTATTGCCTTATTGGAATAGCATAGTTAAAGAGAATACTAGTATAATAAGATAAATGAAAGACGATAGAGGAGAGGTAAGAAAATCTCAGAAAAAATATGAATCTTATAATAAATTATGTAAAAAATGTTTCAAGATAAAATTAAAGTAGAAAAAAGAATGGCATGTTAAAAATTAGCAGAACAATAAAACAAAGAATTGGAAAAAAAAGATTTCTTTATATGAATTATATAAGATACTTGGAAAAGTAAATTTACACTTGGGTTCAGGACCAGATGGAACAGAATGTCAATATGATTAAAAATATATTGTGGATTGGCAGGAAACACACTTAAAAGTTATGAATGAGTGGTTAAGTTATGTATAAAGATATACTACAGTGATAGACTTAAAATTGTATTGAAAATGAAAGATAAAAATAAAATTGAAAATTGGAGACCTATAGTATTGAGCAATGCAGATGATAAGATTTTTAGAAAAATAATTCAGAAGAGAATGGAAAGTAAAATAAAACGTATTATGGAAGATAATACACACACACACACACACACACACACATATATATATATATATATATATATATATATATATATATATATATATATATATATATTAAAGGAAAATGGGATGTCAGGGTTTGTTATTAATAGTAAGGGAAGTTGTGGATTATATTATAAACAGGATTGATGAAACAAGAATCATGACATGAGATTTAAACAAAACATTTGATACAGAACAGCATGAACGTGTGTGGACAACTACTGAAGAGTATAACTTTAGTGCAAAAATTAAGAATATATGTTGTTTGGCATATAAAAAATGAAGTAAAAATTTTAATGAATGAATGGTTAAGCAAATAAATTGATACAAAGAATGCCATAAATCAGGGATGTCCTATTAGTAGATATTATTTGCATTAGCTATGAATGCATTAGAGATGTAAATGTGCATCTGAAAGGTGGTACTTATATTACCAGTAAAGGGATAAAAATTCCAGTTATTTTTTCTTATGTAGATGATATTATACTGATTACAAGAAACAAAGTCTAGATGAAAGAAGTTACATGTTATGTACATCAAGGTGTAAGCATAATAAGCATGACTATAGATAAAGAAAAAACAAAGGACTGGGTGAAATAGTAAAGTTAGGAGGAGCATATTTTTGATAAAAGAAATTTCTGTATTAGGAATAAGATTTGGGGGTAAAAAATTTAAGTGAGGTTTAGAACAATGGAATAGGATAATAAATCAAATAAAGGAGCTCTGTTGTTTATGGAAAACATGAAAGCTATCATTTAATAAAAATGTGTATTTGATTAATTCAGGTATATTGGGAAAGACTGAATAATTAGCAAGTGTCCATATGTTGCCAAAAGTCTATTAAAAATACTAGAAGATTGCATAATTAGCAAGTATCCATATGTTGCCAAAAATCAATGAAAAAATAAATACTACATGTATTGTATTTCTTTAATATGGGGTTTGAAACTGAATCATTTGAAGAGAAGTGTCTTATATGTGGATCAGAAATATTGAAATGTAGGATTAATAAACCCTATTGTTTATGCTGCTTGTTTGAATTTCTATAAATTTTGTTTTGGATAAATGATAAACATGAGAAGTTAGTAGTAAATTTACTAAAGTACAAATATGAGAGGCAACGGGATGAATTAAAAAAATCAGATGGAAAGAATGTATAAATGAAGAAATGAGATGTTATCAAGAAAAATATTATTTTAAAAAATAAAAATTGATGAAACTGAAAATGGAAGGAAAGCCTAGTATAAAATATCATGATATAGTATTATTATGTTAATCCTTTGGCTGAGTCAGTGATGGAAAAAGTTAAAGCTACAAAAGAACAAAAAAATGGTGTAATAGGCAAGTCAAATGTCAAGATTTTTATGGAGATTAGTGATTAATAAATTACCAGGAAAAGGAAATACACCATATAAAAAAATCAGTGAAAGAGTTTGTATATATTGCGATAAAGAAAAGGCTATAGAACATGTTTTCTTACAATGTGTAAGGGTTGAAAAGTGTGGGAAAATAATGTGAAAAATGTTCTTTGAAAATATAAAGAAGATAAATTAAATAAATATAGATATGATTATTTATGGATATTATAGCCACACAAATAAGGTATATGGTAGTAAAATAAATACAATATTATTTTACTTTGTTATGAAAGAATAAATTAAATAATTTTTAATGGTAAATGGGAACTAGCAGTAATTTTAAGAACATTTTGATGGTTGTACAAAATGAGTGGGGATCCAATAAGGATAACAAAGAGAGCAATTCAACACAGTAATGAAAAGAGTAAGATATCTATGATTGTATGACAATAATGGAAAGGAATGGAAAAATGCCCACTATATAAATTGTGAATATGTACATATGTAAGTTTGTAAATAGTATTGTAAATAATGATTTAAATGAAGTACCTCTACTGAGTAGTTTGCACTGTGAGGATTCATTGTGAACAAATGGAAAGATGGTGGGGCTTAATGAGTGAAGGACATGGAACAGGAGAGTGATTTTGTTGTAACAATGCTGAAATTAGGTAGATTATGTACTCAGCAGCTTCTGATAATGGGTTGTTAGACTATAGGTACTAAAATAATGAGAAACTATGGTCACAGATTGCTGAAAAAAATGAAGCTACTGATTCTGTTTAAAATTCCATCTGTGATACCTCTTCTACTTCTGTGTTTAATAATATTGGGAACAGTACAAACTTAATGCATAAATACCAATATAGCCAACTTTATTTGGCTCTTCTCAGCAACAGAAAGTGTTAAACCCAAGAGACACGTGAAGAAGATCCTTCGCTGGAGTAGTGCAGAACAGATATGCTGTAATGGAGTCTAAGCAAGTTAATAACACTTTAGTAAAACACAGATTCTTATTTTATTATATCATTTTTGGAGAGAAGTTATTGTTCTGCTTGGAAATAATATAGGTGAGAGCTTTAGTACATTTTACTGGGGAATCTGTTTATGACTTAAAGTTAAAAACTTAATCTTTTCCCCGTCACATGTTAGTTGACTTTGAAAAATGATCAAGCACTACTCCTTCTTCACAGTTCCAGCATTCTGAAAAATACAAATTTGTTCCAAGGTCTCTTTTTTCTTAGAAGAAGATGCAGAAAAGGATTTAAGTCAGTATTGTGATGTTCTTAAACATTTCTGGAAAATTATGAATGCATTGAGATTGTAGACTTGGGATGAGAAGGCAATGTGAACTTATTAGTGATTAATGGACATTTAAAATATGTTAACAATCAAACCTATATGGAAAACAATAGATGTGTTGTTCCATATGCTAGGCAACATATGTACTGCTTCTTCTGTAGGAAGATAGAACATTTTAAATGCAAATGTCATCATTTAATTTGCATAAAGTGTGAGCACCATGGTTATAATAGTGCTAACTATAAAAACAAATGTGCAAGATGTGGCAGCAATAAACATTTTGGGGCGGATTTGAAGGAATCATTTTCTTAGCATGATGCCACTCAACCTGAGGTGGGGGGAGGCTCTTGCTGAGATATCTATTATAAAATCTGTTTCAGAATTAAATGTAGCTGTACATTTTAAAGAAGAAAGTACCATCAGTGATGCGGGCAAGAAGGACTTGTCACCTAATCAAACAATGTTTAAAAAAGTGGTGAAACCAAAAAAGAAATGAAGGTTTAAATGGAAAGATAGACCTCACACATGAACATTTTAACATATAATGTGAATAGACCGATTAAAAAAAAAATGTGTTGTGATGTTTGTTTATTATAAGTTCAAAGAGTTTCTTTGGACAGAAGAAACTTGTATAGATTTATAATTACATAGCACAGGACAGTGGTCTCACCTAGAGACTTTCATTTTGAATACAGAACTTAAAATATTACACATGTAATAGATCCAGGCAGGGTATCAATACTGCATATTATGTACTGAGGACATTGATGGACAACAATATGTATTTATGCAAATTCTAGTCCAACTAAAAGAAAGCAGTTATGGAATAGTTTAGAACCATAGAGGAAATTTAATGGGGTGCTTATTTAGAGTGAAGACTTAATTCCACTTTAATAACAGAAAAAAATGAGAAAAGGGTAAAAATGTTCACAAAGTTTAATTAAGAAAGTGCAAAGATTTACTTAAAATACATTACATTCTACAGGCGTGCATGGTTACACTTATAGAGAGAATAACTGCTCCACACAAATAGATTATGGTGCAGATTCAATAAAGCCTACATGGCTCATTAAAACCATGTGAGCATCATGACACAATGTGCACACAGTAGCATGCCGATTTGTATTCAGTAAGTGGCTCTACATCGGGGTGCACAACCATGCAAACACAGCCAACATTGTGGAATGCTAATTACAGCATAAGCAGCTGAACTGTATGCTAATCAAATAATCCAAGATAGAGAAGCCATTCAACAAGCTATAAATCAATCATGTACACTCAGTCCAGGTTTTGGCCACGAATTCCAAAACCTATAGGAATACTGCCACATAAACTACACAGAAAGAATATTATGGGGTGCTGTTACTCTTCTGGATGGGTATGTGCAACAGGCCCAAGTCTATGCTGCTGCTAATAACCTCAGCCAAGAAGGAGAAGGGTGTTTATACCCCATTTAAGTTTTCATAGTCTGCATGAGGTGGAAATTGTAGAGCACTACAGGGTGGATAGAGACATACTACAGGAACTCTGCACCCTCTGTCATCCTTAACTGACTGACAGCAAGGACAAACTAATGGGAAACAAAACCTCTAGAGACTATGTGTAGCACTTAGAATATTAGCTACAGAAACCTTCCGGAGACCTGCTGGGAATGCTGGGAGTGTCACCGGCATCAGCATCCAGGATCCTCCATCAATTCCTGAATGCTATGCTACAACATGCTAGTGACTGCATACATTTTTCCTGTACACCTGAGGATAGAGCTACAACTATGCAGGGCTTCTACCCAGTTGCAGACTACCCTGAAGTCCTACGTGCCAAAGTGTGCTTATACATTGAGATCAAATCAAGACCCAGAGAACAGGAAAGAGTGTACATAAATAGAAAAGACAGTACAATCCCCATACTTGTGCTGAAAGTTTCACTGTGTGTGCTATCCTTCACAATATTATCCTGAGAAAACAGCTTCAGCAAGGACACCAAGGGCAATGGGAACACATCACACCACCACTGGCAAGGTCACCACAGCCATACACAGGTGAAGATTCAGAGGGGGAGCCACTGGCCATTGTCAGTGTCACTAGATGTAGACATGCACAATATGCCCTCACCTTGGCCAAGAGTTAATGGATAGTACACATGTTCACCACTTAAAGGATACAACTTTTATTCTGTGCACATACATACAGTAAAACTGATGCCAGGCAACACTCACAGCCTTTACTTACCCATGCAGTTGCTGTGTACTGATAGCATCACACAGAGTCAGCCCTGAATTAAAACACTTATTACTGCTGGACTATCAAAGTAAGTGTTGAACCTGGTAGATAAATAGCTAAGCACACAAATTAATGGGATATTCTTGGATACTGTTACTTGCTAATGTACCTAAGTAGAAGGTGAGTGAGTATTACAGCAATGACATCAATATGTGACACAACTGACATATGTCAATATATGTTTTCTCTATCAGCTAATATGCCTCATGTAAGAAAGAAGTACAATTTTCAAAAGAGCATCACAAACACATATATGCTAGCACTCAGTCAGCTATGCACCCTGTGCGCCAGGCAAAAGACTTATATATCCTTGAATCCAAAAGATATAATCAAGGGATATGGCACAGTTATCATCATTTGCATAAGGTGTTATGTGTGTGTGTGCATGGGGACAGGAGGCCTAGACTGACACAAAAAAAAGTAGCGAGTGAATGGGAGTAAGTAAGAGAGACAGGCAGACATTTTCACAAAGTATGAAAGTATGAAATAGCCACTGAGACAGAGTAAGTTGTAAGCCTCAAGAATGACCAGTGTACCTGGTGTGTGTGTGTGTGTGTGTGTGTGTGTGTGTGTGTGTGTGTGTGTGTGTGTGTGTGTGTGTGTGTGTGTGTGTGTGTGTGGGCGCATGTATGCGTGCATCTGTGTGGGCACTCAAGGTGAAACGTGTGAGTGTTTGCAAGATAGCTCTATGTCCTGGCATGTCAGACAGGAGGGAGCCATGCATGGTTGAGGTAAACAATTCATCATCATTGCCCCAGATCAAGAGAACTGACTCTACCAGGAGTTGCACTAACACACCCATGCCCATGGTCAGTTGTGCTGTTGCTACCTGAATGTGACTGGTGTCTGCTGGATGAGTTCTTCTCAAGAGTATGCCCAGGACTATGACCCCGTAGCCTACCACATCTGGATGTGGTCACCTCACTCACTGGTGGAGCACTGGAAGTAGTACCACTACTGGGAAATGATCAGGCATGGCCGCATTGGCTAACATCAGATGTTGCTGTTCATCTATGTCCATGTGGACACTGCCGCTCTCCCAGCAGACATTCCTTCATAGACACTGCCCACGCCATTGTATCATTCACCCAATCCATTAACTTGGCCACACAGTGGAGGCAGTCATACACTTCAGCCTGTGTCACATCTACAACCCTCAGCATGTCTTCAGAGGACCTAGCAGAACATGCCTGTGCCTCCATCCTGGTCCTAAATTTACATCAAGTTGCACATAATGGCATACCAGGATCGGCTGGAGGGTGGACAGCAGGCCTCCTCCAAGCACCCCTAACAACCCTCCTGATGGCACCTTGCCCACACTTTGGCTACAGTCAGAGTCAACCAAAACTGAAGCCAAAATAACCACACTGCCCTGATCAAATGTCTCACCCTCCACCAGACCAATATATGAGGGCTCAGTGGAATTGGTATGCATAGGCCTACTTACTGTGTCTGAGAGAAATACATGGCATGGCTGAATGTCAACCTCAGTGTCAGATTTAACCTTTCCACCTCCTGGCTGTGCCTATCTTTGACCACCACCACCATCATCATCATCATCATCATCATCATCATCATCATCATCATCAGAGTCTGCTGATATTCTGACATCAGGCGGCAAGAGTCCTACACTCCCACTGTCAGGATCACCTGTGATAATAAGCAACAAACACACAAATAAAATTAATACTACACTAAATATTTAAAACAATTTATATGCTAACAAACTAACACTGGTCACACTATTGTAGATGATAGAGCAATACAGACACTCATTACACCCACCTCACACATGCAGATAAATGCATATATCTGACAAATGTTCATCAATAAAGAAACATTTCTGGCTTACCATGTGCAGATGATTCCACACTTGGAGGGAGGATGATCCTGGAAAAAATGAAGCAAGGTAAGGATTCAAATTAAAAATCTCAATTGCTATAACACAAGCAGACATTGAATGTGCAATTTTGCCTATATGTCTTTTAAGAATAGTTTTAAATGAAACTTGGCTGATACGTTCACCCACAACCCATGTGTAATGAACAAGTGTGTTGTTAAGTCTATTAATGTATCAATAGGTTCATTTAAAAAATCCACAGAAAGTGTTATGCACATTTTTCTATATTTTACTATAGAAGCAAAACTTAAAACTTGCTTTACCTGGAAGCTCCTCCTGGTATATACCTGTCCTCCCAGACACATCAGCACTGACATCAATCACATGTTGGTGTTCAGTTTCCACTGAGCTGTCAGGATCTCTGACAGCTGACAGGAACTCTTCATCTGGTGTCAGTGGTAGCTCGTTATCAGACTCTCACTCCCCCGTAGCCAGCTGTTCATGGGCAATTGCAACAGTTCTCCTCCAAGCTGATGAAATCATATCAGTGGTACTGTGGCACACCTGTTCATAAGTCTTGGTGTAACTGCCTACTGGATTGACATCATTAACTAACTGATTCTAAATCTGCATTCTAGCAGCCATATCCCCACATCCTCTCTCAAGTAGAAAGACACCATGACGCCTGAACACTTGTACTATTACATCATCCTATCATGTCAACAAACCCACCAAAACAACCCAAGAAATTTTTTGAAAACCATTAACAATCTTCTCAACCCAGGCAACATCCCAACCCCTCCACCAGCCAACTCCAAGGTAACAGACCCAATAGCTACACAATTTAATAGCCACTTTATTAACTCTATCACATCACTTCTCAATAATCAGAATACTCAACCTCTTACTTTACCCTTTACCCTTCCAAACACCCCTACCCCCTTTTCTTTCACCCCTATCCATACTAACTACATAAAACCAATCCTTTCCAAACTCAAACCCTACTGTCTAGCAGCAGACCAGTTACACAATGAATTCCTTAAAAATGCTAATCCCACTATAGCCTATCCCATATCAGTCCTGATCAACTGCTCTGTCTCTGAACAATATGTCCCCTATTTATGGCAAGTATATCACATCATCCCCCTACACAAAGGGGGCCCCTCAAAAGATCTAACTAACTACTGTCTCATAGCCATCCTCTCCCCGCTAGCTAAAATATTAGAAAAATGTATTCACTCTCAACTCCTCTCCCACCTCCTCACTCACAACTTTCTCTCCCCCATTCAACATGGCTTTAGGCCAAAATATAGCACTAGCACTGCCCTATTATTGTTTACAAACACCATCCAAAGTCTCATTAATGAAGGCCAAATTGTCTCCTCCATATTCCTTGACATGTCAAAAGCCTTTGACACCGTTTCCCACCAAATCCTACTAAACAGCCTGGCATTGCATGGCCTCACCACATCTGCCCTTTCTTGGTTCCATAGTTATCTCTCTAACCAACAGCAGGCCACAAAATGAGAAAATACTGTGTCCCCCTTCTTCCTATCAATGTAGGAGTACCCCAAGGATCCATTTTTGGCCCCTTACTCTTTACTATTTTTACTAACATCCTCAGCTCTGCAACCCTACTAGCCACCATAGTCCAATACACTGATGACTCCACACATATCTGTTCAGCCACTACCACCCAGGACCTACAAACAAAAATGCAAAAATCTTTCCAAGATATGGAAAATTACCTCACTAACCATCAACTTATACTAAACCCTAACAAAACCAAGTTAATCATTTTTAATTATAACAAACCCAAAACATGCCAGTCCTCACTTACAATCGTTTCCACAAACGGAACCAAAATTGAACCCACTTACCAATGAAAACTCCTAGATGTCACTATTGATGAAAACCTAAGGTTCGATAGCCACATATCCCTCACCATCAAAAAAGTCCATGCCAAACTAGACGCCCTATACAGAATTAAACCATACCTTACAGAAAGTGCTAGACTAGCCACTGCCCGCACACAACTACTTTCCACACTCCTCTATGGATCCCAAGTATATACAAACATATGTAAATCAGACCTAAATAACCCAGAATCCTGCTAGAACAAAATTGCCAAATTCACTGCTCCCCACTCTCACAACTTAAATGGTTAGAACTCCCAAACCTTTGAACTCTATACCATAGCCCACAAAATAATTCACCAACCAAATGACTGCCCAGCAAACTCTACCTAATCCAAACCAACATAAACCCTAGATCACTTAGATCCTCTAATAAACTAATGTTAAAGACCCCACAACACACAAGGCACCACCATCTACTCATAAAAAATTGCCACACTCTGGAACACTCTTCCTCAACCTATTATTAAAAACCCTAGCATTCATGAATTCAAACACCTCCTCAAGATACATCTAGAAAAACACTGGCTCTGCTCCTGCCATACCCCAGACTAGTCCACCCATATCTCCCTCCCTCCTCCCTAAAATAGGTCTTACCCACAGCTACAGTTATCTGCTGAATCTAATTTGATCCTATACTCTCTCAGTTAGCAATATTAACATTAATACTGCATGGTCTTACAACTGTTATGGAGACTGCATTTCTTTATCCTATCAAACTGTTGCACACTGTTTAATAC
This sequence comes from Protopterus annectens, assembly GCF_019279795.1. NCBI lineage: Eukaryota > Metazoa > Chordata > Ceratodontiformes > Protopteridae > Protopterus > Protopterus annectens. The sequence continues at coordinate 529,682,522 of NC_056729.1, read as the reverse complement.
TATTTCTTGGTGTTATTTCCATCTCAAATTGTGCCATTCTTGTAAATTTTTAATTAATACTATAATTTTTGTTAATTAATACTATAATTTAGATTACCATCTTTTGTAATTTCTTGTTAATTACTCCTGTAGTTTAAATTACCTCATAGGATGTACATTGTACATTGTAAATACTATTAATGTTTGTCACTTTGTTCACTTTATTTGTTCAGTTTGTTTTCAATTTGTCTCAGCTGTATTCTAGGAGCTTTTCTCCCTGGGCCTCCGCTGAAAATGTGCCTCGCGCCCAGTTGGACATTACCCGGTTAACAAATGAAATAAATAAATAAAAATAAAAATTTTCAGAGTCACTGAAAGGGGTTTACATGGATTTGTACACTTGGGTGCCATAATCCTGTGTGACATAAAACAGAGAAACATACAACAGATAAACATCACCTAAGTAAATTCCTGCTTATATACACATATTTTTCAACATTAAGCACTGGAAATGCACATTTCAGTTATTAAAATTGAAGGTTATGTGGTTGCACCACATGACACTCACACACAAACCAATGTTTGGTTCAAACCAAGGAATACCACTTTAATAATGTATTCTTTCCCACTGAATTAACAGGATGTCTGCACATTTTCAAGAGAAAACCTCTTGAAACACAGTTTGTTGTGGCAACACACAAATGGTAGTTTGCACCCTTACCCCAAAACAATAAACATATGAAAGTTTGTACAAACCAAGGAATATCATATAATTTAGTTACTATATATGCTTTTAGCACAATTCTCATAATGTGTACACATTTACAACAGAAAGGTCAATTTTATATGATTGACATTCACCCCTCACTGTGTCCATCACTCCCCTGGAGGTGGCTGTAGACCATCTTAGAGGCATAACACTTTGTGTCATTGATATAGTACATTTCCCTGAAATAACACAGAAGGTTGTAAAATAATTTTAACAATAACACTTGTGATGTAAGTTAATAACCTGTCTTAGAAATATAAATGCCTGCCAAAAAATTATATGGCAACAGTAAACAGTGAACTTATAAGAAGTGCATACAGATAAAAGTCCAATTTTCTACTGGATATATATAATTTCTTTTGTAACATGTTACAAACTCTAGAATGTACTTGAAAACTACAATCATATCTTAGCAAAATTAGAAGCCTTCTCTGTAGATAAATCAGAAGGAATAGCAATCTTTTGTTCTGAACATATGCACATATCTCCTCACCTTCAAATTCTCTAGCTACATGGTTTCCTTTTTATAGTGTAGATTCAGGCCTCTGAGTTGATGAAGATGTAAATGAGATGTGAATTCATTAGAATTGCTGAATACAAAACTTTTGACTTTATATAGCAGGTGTAAACATAGTGCGGGCACTATCTCATTGTTAGTTGCTAATGGATTGCAACTGTGAATGATTAGTGAGAGGGAGAAGTAAGACACAACCGCAATTTAGACTATCTTACCTGCATTGGGTGTGTCAACCAGGATATACTTACAAAGTATAGAAGTAACTTTAGCAGGCTTTAAAATAGAACTGAATAGCACACAGTTATCATTTTTGTTCACTAGTAGCCAAACTCTCCTGCCTTTGCTGAAAATGTTTTTCGCTGATGTATTTTTATCATATATTTAAAGGACAATGGTGCAAATGCACTATAGACTGCATGTCTGAGAGTACAGCATAGATAAGAGAAAAATAAACACAATACAAAGAGAAGACAAAGCTGCACTAGTGCAAACATAGTCGTAAATAGTTGTGTGATCACTAATTGCACTGTGTGTAAGGTACACATGTACACACAAATGATAGTGTACAAGTGTATATGTCTCAATACTGTGGATGAAATGAGAATTGCTTGCATGCACATGATTTGTTTTCCAGCTGCAAAGTTGTTTCTGTGGCAAAGAAAGATAAGACACTCCTAGTGTGTTTTGTAGGTTCAAATCTAGAGTTCTGTAAAATCTGTAACGTGTTAAAATGTATTTTGAAATGTGTTCTTCAAACATTAATATTTGTACAGCATGCAGTTTAGGATAAATATGGTGAAATGGTAAATATTTTAAAATTCATGGAAGTTGCTTCTATGATAAGGAAAACATAAATTAGAGCTGTGAATCAACTGTGTGTAGCACACTTGGTAAACATGATGAAGTACACAACACATAGGATATGTAGATCACAATTCAAGTCCCACATTTTTTTCTTTTAATAATAAAAAGTAAACACATTCTACAATAATAATGCATGTTGGGCATTGCCTGTCTCATTTGCTCATTGCTCACCTATGTACAAACATGGTGTAATGCTGCAGACAATAAAGAGACATCAATTTCAAAAAGATACATTGTTACATCTTTTGCCTTCCACTGCACAAACATGCTAAGTGGTGTTGCATGCTGGTCAGCATGCATGCACAACACATGCAGTTCCACAACACCTGTAGACAACAGAGACACTGTCAATTTCTAAAAAGATACATTGTAACGTGTATGGTCTTCCATCTTGGAAAAACACCAATGTGGAAGAATATATATTCTCTGTTTTACATAGGTTTGAATCCCACATTGTACAAATTACTTTTATCAGTGTGTGAAGTCACACGAAAACTGTGTCAAGTTATAAAATTTGTAAGTCCTTATACATGTCTGAAAAGTTAAGTCATCTAACAGGTACAGCAGCAGCATACAAGCCATAAACTAATGCCAACTGTCACATTACCCTTCCTATTTCATAAACTGCCTTCCTCTCTGTTTGGTATTTTTGCTCTTTGCTTGACATTATGAAAATGCTGTTGGCATGGTTTGTGCACTGGCCATAAAATGCAATATCACGAATTGGCTAGAAAATACTTTAATTGTTGCTTGATGACCAGTGTAGACATGGTATGAGCTAGGAAAGAAGGTGCCCAATTTAGGGCTCAAAGATGGGGTGTAGAGGAGTCCAGAATATTACTGGACTCCTTGCAAAGTGCCACAGATGTAGGCTTTTGCAGGGGGACTATACCAGGTCTCAATATAAATCAGAGGCTTGGAATAGTCTAGTCAAGGCTCTCTCCAGTGCAAATGGCATTCCATGCACTGGAAAGAAATGCAGACACCATTACAATGACCTGTAAAAGCACAAGCAGGAACAACTCAACTTGTGGTTGGATGAGATTAGGACTGCTGACATCCCACATTTTAAGCATTCAGTAAAGATACTTTACATTAAGTACAAAGCTGAAGATAGCCAAGACTAGGTATAATGCTCTTCTCTTTTTCTTTCCTCTTTATTTTACAGCTGTCCCGGGGGATTTCAGTGAACAGGGAAACTCATGTATAATGCTTAGAAAGACTGAGAGAAGCAAGGGGTATATATGCAGCACAAATTAATAATTATTTTATTAAAAGTTTTGCTCTTCCATACATTAGTAGCAAATTAAGCATGCATCTCTTAACTGTAAAATCACACATGCATGCTTCATTCTGTAGCTCAAGGTTGTTGTAGAAGTCAGTTGTAATGGTGCATTCAGATGTCATGGGTTCAAATCCCACAAGAAACAAATACATACTAAAATAATAAAAAATATTAAATATTAATTTCATCAAATTTGGCATAAATGGCATGTTGCTAACTTAATCTGTATTATTTTAAAAAACATATGTAGAATATATGCATATTACAATGATTATTTGGAACAATTCTCAATTATATTTTGTACTTTTAGAAAGTGCAGTTAACATAAAAATATATCCATATTGTAGTAATTTATTGCATGTGACATGATGGTTCTAATTATCTTTTTTTTTTTCTGTTACCCCACCGCTTATCTTTTTTATCTATGTGTGATCTCGCCTTTCTGTGGTCATAATTTTCTGACAACTGACAAACTGATTTCCGGCATAGGGAGGTAGGCCAACCAGTGTGGCTCAGCCTATCACCCCTCCAACAGCTGCTACACCAATGCTCAACACATCTGGGACCCAACCTGCCAGTACTGCCTCTGCAGCCTCAACATCACACAGCATTATCCTCACAGCTGGTGCAGTGGTACCCTCCAGGAGTGCTAGCAGAGGTGGAGATTTCATCAACCACCAGGAGCTGCCAGGCATAGTGCTTGAGGTTGCAGAATGTACCACTAGTCCATGCCTCAGCCATATGGAGAAGATGCTCATTGGAATGCTGAGAAAACAAAAACATCAAATACTCCAAGAAGAAGCTGAAAAATGGGACAGTGATGGCAGTTCTGAGGGTGAGGACTAGATTCTCACTGTTCCCATGCTTGATGAGCATGGGTCTCTGATGTCACCACCCTATCACCAATCATGGTGTCCCCCAAACTTTTGTGTCCTTCACCATCCCTGTCTTTGCCTTCTTTGTCCTGTTTGTCTGCACCCGCTGCCTTGCCTACCCTACTTACCTGACCCTGACATATCTACATCCCTTACCCAACATTCCTGTCTTACTGAAATAAAATAAAAAAACTTGGCACTTGTCCCACAAAAAAAAATTCAACCCTTACATAGCTCTCCACTACACACGTGTCTTCTCGACACACTTGATTCGGTCCAATTGGCTTTGCAACATAATTGCGTTGCTGTTACACATCTGGGTTCTGGTGATAGTCCAAATTCATCTAATTTTATATACATACTCATATTACACTGTTGATGAAGTGAATAGTTATTGTTCTTTCCTAATTACCTCCTGCAAATTCCTATATTATTTCCCCTTTATTCCTCCCCCAGCTTGCCCCTGATTTCACCACTTCCTTATCTACATCATTTTCACACCTTTAATGTGGCCAAAAAATAGAATCACACACCATGCACACACATGGCAGAACTGCCCCTAATAAAGGCCTTTACTTTTTGTCCTCTATGTTTGTGCAGAGTTTGGCATCACACACCAATGCTGAGCAATGGTGAATGGCTCTTCATATCTTATGGCATAGTGCCATTACCTCAGCTTAATGCTGCTTAAACTCACTGTGCTAAAGGAGCACATAGTTACATCAGACATCAGACTAAAGACAGAACTATGAAACTTTTACTCTAACATTTATTTAGACTGCTGAATGTATAAAAAATGCTAATTCAAATGTGTACTTTTGACATAAATCAATTGACTAATATTCATTTTTATACTGTACTTGACTGTAGTCATTGCCTCTCACATTTGCACTAATTATCATGTTTTATATGTAATGCCATCCTGATAACATGTGTAAAGCAATTAGATTGAGCTGGATTCAAACCCTGTGTCATTTGTATTCAAAATATGAACTCACTGCTTTTACACCTGCTGCCATAGGGAAAGCTAGGCTGCAGGTGTACTTCTTACACCCAGTACTGTCCAAAGTGCTGACGCCTGCACTTCAATGCTTACAGTCTTTGCGTGAAGGAAGGCGAACCAAGAGAAAGATTACTATTTTCCCATTTAAGCAGAACCCTGTTTCCTCTTCACTTAACTCTTCACAAATGAGGATGACAACAGCAACAGGCCTTAATATTATAAAAGTTATCACATTTCCAATATAACATACAGTATAAAACACCATAATATCTGTCAGCTAGTTCTACCCTAGCATATATACATAAGTAATTCTCAAGTTCAAGTTGTATTCATTCAGTGTAAATCTCACATCCACAAACACTTTGCCATCAATCGCACAAACCAGTTGCTCAGCGGTACACTATGGAAAGACCTGACTGGCATGTATTAGTCTGTTTAATGCCATTAGTCTTCATCCCATTAAAATTCATGTAAAAACACAAACAAAGGGAACGGACTTGTTAGTGACTGAATAAATATTTACTCAGACTCATCTATGCCCTGCACCCTTTCACTTGAAAATGTATATGTCAGTAATAGTTCACAAAGGTCAACTAAACTACAAAGCAAATAGCACAGCTGCATTGTTACATCATCTAAAGCTTTAAACTGACAAAAGACAGATTGCCTTATACATGTGTTAATCTGAACATCAATTCAACACAAATATAAACATACGTACATCCACAGTTGCATCCATGCTGATAAAATATGTGTGTGTGTGTGTGTGTGTGTGTGTGTGTGTGTGTGTGTGTGTGTGTGTGTGTGTGTGTGTGTGTGTGTGAGACTATAAATGTGTAATGTACAGGTGCATATGTCTCAGCTCTGCAACATGCATTCCAGACAGCCTATTGCCTCTAGTCTGAGAAGCTGTCTTTTAAAGTATATCTGCACAGTGGAACCAAAACAGAAGATACAAGGTCCACACTTTACTGACTACTGTTATAACAGGATATGTTACCTACTGTCATCATCTATAAAGGCCACTATTACCAAGTGGTGGAGAGTGTACCCAAGGGTGACAGAGTGGTGATTGGAGTAGATTCCAATGAGCATGTGGGTGAAGGGAGCAGAGCGGATGAGGAGGTGAAGGGTAGGTATGATGTTAAGGAGAGGAACGCAGAAGGTCAGATGGTAGTGGAGTTTGTGAAAAGGATGGACATGACTGTGGTGAATATGTATTTTAAGAAGAGGGAGGAGCATAGGGTGACATACAAGAGTGGAAGAAGGTGCACAGAGGTGAGTTATATCCTATGGAGGAGGGCCAGTCTGAATGAGATTAGAGACTGCAAAGTGGTGACAGGGGAAAATGTAGTTAGGCAGCATAGGATGGTGGTTTGTATGATGACACTGGCAATCAAGAAGAAGAGGAAAGTGAGGGTGGTTTCAAGGATCAAATGGTGGACGTTGAAAAAGCATAACTGTAAGGTGGAGTTCAGGGAAGAGTTAAGACAAGCACTGGTTGGCAGAGAAGTGTTACCAGATAGCTGGCCAGCCACAGCAGATGTGGTAAGGGAGACAGCTAGAAAGGTGCTTGGTTTAACATCTCAACAGAGGAAGGATGACAAGGAGACCTGGTGGTGGAATGAGGAAGTACAGGAGAGTATACAGAGAAAGAGGTTGGCGAAGAAGAAGTGGGATTGCCAGACAAATGAAGAAAGTAGACAAGAGTACAAGGGGATGAGGTATAATGGTGAAGAGAGAGGTGGCTAAGGCTAAGGATAAGTGAGTCGTATGAAAGGTTGGACACTAAGTGAGAAAAAAGGACCTGTACCAATTAGCTAGACAGAGGGATGAAGTTGGGAAAGATGTGCAGCAGGTTAGGGTGATAAAGGATAATGAGGGAAACATACTCACAAGTGAATAGAGTGTGTTGACCAGATGGAAAGAGTACTTTGAGGGGCTGATGAATGAAGATAATGAGAGAGACAGAGAAGTTTGGATGATGTCAGGATAGAGAATCAGGAAGTGCAACAGATTAGCAAGGAGGAAGTAAGGACAGCTATGAAGATGATGAAGAATGGAAAGGCTGTTGGTCCAGTTGACATACCTGTGGTAGTATGGAGGTGTTTAGGAGAGATGGCAGTGGGGTTTTCAACCAGATTGTTTAATGAAATCTTGGAAAGTGACAGAATGCCTGAAGAGTGGAGAAGAAGTGTATTGGTACCGATTTTTAAGAATAAGGGTGATGTGCAGAGTTGTAGTAACTATGGCAGAGAGGTTTAAAATAACTTTAACCAGTTAAAATGCAAGTAAATACAAAGGATAAGCAGTTTCTTGTTCAAAACAGCACTTCCTCACATCTAATTAAAACCACTAACAATGTAACATTTAAATTGACCCTAACCGATCAGCATTCATAAAAATCATTGAGAACAATAAAATTTGAATTTTAACCTCTACCTCTTAAGGGACGGTCTTAAAGGTATGCAGCTATTCAAACCTGGAACTTATCAGCTTGTAGCCTAAGTATTCTTTCCATTTCAGCTATATCAGTTAAATTCAAGATATCCCCACCTCCATTGTTCATATAAATGCACTGCATACTCTAAATGAAAACTATGTCCACTATTCTCAAAAACATGTTTAGCCAAGGCACTATTTAAGATGACTTTAATTATATCATGTAAGTGTCTCAGTATTCAGTCTTTAACCATTTTGTTGGTTTTCCCAACATAAAACATATACATGCATTGCAGGTGGTCAAATAAATCACATATTCAGTCTTGCAATCTGCATATGCATTTGGTTTAAATATAGAATTGTAGGATGAATGATAAAAAAGTTGTTCCTTAGAAATAAATGGACAAACCTAGCACAAATGACAAGTGTATGTGCCTATTTTAATATGGTCCCTTATATGAACAGTTCTACTGTTCAAATCACATAGCTGCCTCTTAAAATTTAAACTATTCCTAAAAAAAAATAGGAGTGTAACCAACACTTCCAGCTATTTTAGTGTCCATGGTGAGGATCCTCCAATTCTTCCTTATAATGTCACATATGGAATCAACATCATTAGTAAATCTATCAGCAAATCTGACATTAGACCCATTTCTCATTTGATGCCCAGAACTATCACATTCCAGTCTAGTATAGCAGGAAAAAAGCAGTTGACCAGAGGCATTCCTTCTTCTAAAAGCCTTCTCCTTTTCATTGGCCAACAACTTCTTATCATATCCCCTCTGTAAAAAATATTCATATAAACAATTAATATTCTTATGAAATTCTTCATTTGTTGTGCAGAGCCTAGATACCCTCATAAATTGACTTCTTATGATGTTTGAATATATATATATATGTGTGTGTGTGTGTGTGTGTGTAGGATGCATACTGTCTCTAGCTAGCAACTATTTCTCCAACAATTGTTTTGATACATACAGGTATTAATCCTACCTGTTGCATCCACATATCAATGCATATCTAAAAAATCAATATTATCATGAGACATATGGACAGTAAATCTCATGAAAGTGATCAAAGACTCCAAATAACCAATAAAGTTATATAGTTCTTGTGACGTTCCTGCCCATAACAGAAAAATGTTGCCAACAAAATGACAATAGAATTTAATATGAACCAAATATTGCTGGGCTTCCAAAACAAATTTCTCTCATCTACCCATTACTAAATTTGCATATGAATTCATGCAAGGGGTGCCTATGGCTACACCCCAGTACTGTATGAATATCTCATCACCATATACAAATAAGTAGTTTTCTAAAATAAGTTAAAGCAAACAGCATATCACAAAAATAGTATTATTAGAAAAATCACTATGACTAAGCAGTACATCCCTCACCAACTTAATACCATATTCATTAGGAATGTTCGTAAATAACTTTTCACATCCAGTGTTATTAATAGACGATCATTCAGACCATCTAACATATCCATGCAACTGTATAATTCATGTAACAATGTGAAGTGTATTTTAAAACAGTAGGTATACTAAAAAAAGCTGTTTTAAGTTTATGTTAAACAAAAACAGATAACATTTCAGTGACCCATCCTGCCCCCTCAACAGTGGAGTGTAAAGGAGGGTTAGATTGATCTTTATGAATCTTGGGCAGCCCTTTTATAATTGGTAAAACCAGATGCTCAACATATAAAGTCATAAGTTTGATTATCTATGATGCCAGTAATTAATAAATCATAAATAGCATCATGTACCCTTTTAATCACTTGTTTAACCATGGAGTGATTAATACAATTATATGTACTTTCATCATGGAGCATCTGTAACATACATCAGTGATAGTCAACAAAATTCATAATCACAGTAGTGCCACCCTTATCAGCTAGTCTTCTACAAATGTTATCATTATTTGTAAGTGAAAGTAAAGCTCGTTTGTCATCAATGTTCAAACTATTAAATTATTTCTGATGTCTCATATTCATATAACCACAAATGTCATCCCCACATAACCTAACAAAAGTATCAACATTGGGTGGGAGGAATAAAAGTACTAGATTTTTTCAAACAAAATTTGAAGTTATAGTAAACAGAAGGATCTTTATCAAAAATTAGTTTCAGGTTAATGTTTCTGGCGAACATTCTCAGGTCTTAAAGGACATCACTTACTTCAGAAGAGGCAGCTGATATATATGAAAGATCTTTATTCAAAACCGAAAGTTCCACTGGTTTTAACGTACAATCCGAGAGATTCACTACTAAACTGTTTAATGGTGTGCTCTTCTTGTGTACTGTGAATGTTCTGTAGAATGCGTCCTTTTCATCTGCCCCCTGATGGTCAATATGTCCAAACCCATTTATCTGAACAATTGAGGTGGGGATATCTTGAATTTAACTGAGATAGCTGAAATGGAATGGATACTCAGGCTACAAGCTGATAAGTATCCAGGTTTGAATGGCTGTCTACCTTTAAGACCTGCCCTTAAGGAGTGGAGGTTAAAATTCTAATTTTATTATTCTCAATGATTTTTATGAATGCTAATTGGTTAGGGTTAATTTAAATGTTGCATTGCTACTGGTTTTAGTTGGATCTGTGGAAGCATTGTTTTGAATGCAAAAGCACTTATCCTTTGGATTTACTTGCATTTTAACCAGTTAATTAAAGTTATTTTAAACCTCTCTGCCATGGTAGCCATATTGTTTTATGTTTTATTATATAGTTGTGTGCACAGTTGCAGCTTTTATTTGCCTATTGGCCATTTATTATTTTTTAATTTAGTATTTTTGGCACATATTTGAGGATTACATGATGGAAGGAACATCTAATGAGTTAGATTACAATCTGTCCATTTCTAATTTACAACAAAAATGGAAGAAGATAATTCATCTTTCCACTAATCCACATTTGGATTTTACGTTTGATACATCTGCTACTTCAACTCATGCAGACTCACAGGACTACAACAGTTTTTTTAAGAATGGTCAAGGACTTGGAAGATAAATTGAGTAAGTTGAAAAGACAGCAGTGGCAATGTCTCCATATGGAGGTTTGTCTACACTGTTTGAATGTTCCGAGAGGTACGCATGTTTTATGCATGCCTACCTATGAGGAGACACATTTAGAATTACTTAAAAGATGGCAACAATTAAATTTGGAGCTGAATTTTAATTATATTCATCTGTTATTGGACTATTTCAAACCTCTAGAGGATGAACTATTAATTACTTTTGAAAAGCTACTATAATAATATCACCTCATATGATTTGAAGTTACAACAGACTAATTGTAAAAAGAATGAGAGAGGTTATAGAGACTTTACAATGGGATATATTTTTACATGGCCGAGACATGAAATGCCCGTGGTTGCTATGGTTGATATTTCCCCGGAACATTCTCAACTGAAAGAAACTGGGACTGATGCATTGAAAACACCTGCCGTAAACCAGAACTTTTTCAATACTATGTCTACAGTTGATGTTTCTATTCTTTGGGAAGACAGTGGTTTTAATGTAGAACAGGTGTCTGTCACTGGATGTAGTATTTCAACAAATGCTATTGATTTCAACCTTACAGGTACAAGACTGAAAACTAATCCTCTTCAGTCATTGTTTTTTTCCAAAATTACCTGCTACCTATTTGAAGTAAGCAATGTCCTTTTGGACCTGAGAAAATTCGCCAGAAACATTAACCTTAAGCTATTTTTGATAAAGATCCTTCTGTTTCCTATTGCTCCAAATTTTGTTTGAAAAAACGTAATACTTTTATTCCTCCTAACACATCCAATGTTGATATTTTGTTATGTTATGTGAGGATGAAATTTGTGGTTATTTGAATATGAGACATCGGAAACAATTTCATAGTTTGAACATTGACAAGAAATGAGCTTTACTTTCCCTTAAAAATAATGATAAAATTTGTATAACACCAGCTGATAAAAGTGTCGCTACTGTGATTATGAATTTTGATGACTATCACGGACGTATGTTATAGATGCTCTATGATAAAAGTACATATAATTGTATTAATCAATCCATGGATAAACAAGTTATTAAAAGGGTACTTGATGCTATTTATGATTTATTGATGACTGGCATCATAGATAAATATATAACTTTTTATATGTTGAACATCTGGTTTTACCAGTTATAAAAGTGTGTCCAAGATTTATAAAGATCCATCCAACCCTCCTTTACACCCTATTGCTGCAGGAGCAGGATGGGTCACTGAAACAGTATCTGTTTTTGTTGAACATTAACTTAAAACAGCTTTTTCTAATATACCTGCTGCTTTAAGGGACACCACATTTTATACATGAATTATACAGTTGCATGGATATGATAGATGGTCTGAATAATTGTCTGTTAGTAGCATTGGATGTGAAAAATTTATTTATGAGCATTTCTAATGATTATGGTGATGGTGAAGGATATACTGACTAGTCACACTGTTTTTTTCTAATAATACTATTTTTCTGATATGTTGTTTGCTTGAACTTATTTTGGAAAACAACGTATTTGTACATGGTGATGAGATATTCATACAGCTCTGAGTTAGCCATGGGCACCCCTTGCAAGAATTCCTATGCAAATTTAGTAACGGGTATATAGGAGGAGAAATTTGTCTTGGAAGCTCAACAATATTTGTGTCATATTAAATTCTATTGTTGTTTTGTTGACAACATTTTTCTGTTATGGGCAGGAATGTCACAAGAACGATATAACTTTATTGGTTATTTGGAGTTTATAATCACCTTCTTGAGATTTACTGTACATATAGATTCATAGGTGTGTACTAGGCTAATGGCCCTGGAGCCTTTACAAGCCTAGCCCAAAAAAATTGCCCAGGCACCATGCCAGCCGATGTTAGTTCACAGTGCCCTTATCTAGTAGGGCAACTGGAATGATACCTGGAGTGAAGTTTCTGTTACCCATTCACTCGTCAAGATTTCTCTTGAAGATGGCCAGAGAGGTGCTCTGCTTGACATAAATGGGAAGGTTATTCCAGAGTATCGCAGTCTTTGGGAGATGACCCTGTCCATCCAGCATGTTCTGTTAATTTTGATAATGAGTTTGTGATCTCTGGAGCATGTGGTGCAGGGGGACTGAGATTTCTTTACGCGCAGCATTTCAAGTAGGGCTGGGTCAGACATGGCTTTGGGAATCAAACAGAGATTACCTCTAAGTAGATGACAAGAGACTGAGAACAGCTGAAGTTTCTTGAGTCTGTCCATGTAGGACATGTGTTTAATGCTTAGGATCCTTTTTGTGAGGTATTTTTGTGGCCTCTTCAGCTGTTGTAGGTGTCTGGCCAGGTACATGCCAAATGGGGCATTATATTTGATGACTAGTCTAATGAGAGATGAGTAGAGAGAGATGATGACCTCTTTCTTCCTAGATGCAAAACCTTTGGTTATAAGATGTGCCACGTAGAAGGACTTTCTGACCACAGTAGCAATGTGGTGGTCAAAGGTGAGGTGGCTGTTGACCTGGGTGCCTAGATCACTTATGGTCCCTTCAGTCTTCAGTGGGCTCCCATCAATGTGGTAATTCATGGGAAGTGAATTTTTTCCAAAGGGGATGCTAACACATTTTTTGGTGATAAGCTTAAGGCCATGGTTCTGACACCAGTCATTGGTCTCAGAGAGGCCCTTTTGTAGGATGTCTGCATCACTTGGGGAGTTGATAATGACTCCTAGCTTGAAGTCATCAGTGAACTTGGTCATCCAGAGTCCTTCTGTGTTGGCCTGGACTTCTGAGAAGTAGATGCCAAACAGGAGAAGGCTCAGGATCGAGCCCCGTGGGGCTCCACTTGTGACTGGTCGACAGTCTGACTTGGAATCCACAACTTTCACTCTGTACATCCTGTCTGTGAGCCAATTTTTAGCCCACCTAGTGATGTAAGTATTGATTTCTAGTTTGGTGAGTTTATCAATGATACCTGAGTGGGGAATGGTATCAAAGGCCTTGGCCAGGTTGAGGTAGGCTGTATGCACTGCCTTACCCTCATCCATAGCCTTGGTGACTTCGTTAAAGAAGTCAACCAGGTTCAGCAGTCAGGATCTTCCCTTGGTAAAGCCAAACTGTGTGGGGTCAAGAGTTTGGAGATTGCTTATATCTTTATTAAGCAGATCCATGATGATGCACTCCATAGCTTTGCATACCAGACTCGTCAGACTAATGGGGTGGATAGTTCCCAGGGTCTGTAGCTGCTTCCCCTTTAGGGAGCAGGATGACTGCAGCAGTGTGCCATTCATTAGGGACATAGCCTGAGATAAGGCTGTGATCGAACAGGGCACATAGATGTGCCGCCAGTTCATTTTGTAGCTCATGTAGGATGCAGCCAGGGATGTTATCAGGTCCCACGGACACTGTATTCTTGCCTTTGGACAATGCATCTTTTACATGTGCTACAGAAATGGTGAGTACCAGGCTTTCTTCTGGAATTGTGATAGGGCCCTTGGGGGTGAGACAGGTAAATGTGGCACTGAATCTGTTGGCCAGTATGTTGGCTATATCTGTTGGCTCAGTACAGGTGCTGCCAATGTGCAATAACTCAGAGCAAATCTGGGTATTGCCTTGGAGGTTTTTTATATAGCTACAGAAGGCTTTGTGGTTATAGATTTTAGATGTGCGTTTATATGTAGATGCAACAGGATTAATACCTCTATGTATCAAAATAATTGTTGGTGGAATAGTTTGCTAGCTGAAGACAGTATGCATTCTAAATATATACATTCAGTCATCATAAGACGTAAATTTATGAGGGTATCTAGACTCTGTACAAGATATGAAGAATTTCATAAGAATATTAATTGTTTATATGAATATTTTTACAGAAAGGATATGACAAGAAGAAGTTGGCCAATGAGAAGGAGCTGTATTTTAGAAGAAAGAATGCCTCTGGTCAACCATTTTTTCCTCCTCTACTAGACTTGAATGTGATAGTTTTATGCATCCAATGAGAAATGGTCCAATGTCAGTGATGTTATATTTACTAATGATGTTGGTCCCATATGTGACATTATAAGGAGGAATTGGAGGATCATCACCACGGACAATAAAATAGCTGGAATAGTTGGTGACACTCCAAGTTTTTTTTTATTTAGGAACAGTTTAAATTTTAAGAGGCAGCTATGTGATATGAACAGGAGGACTGTTAATATAAGGGACCATATTAAAATAAGCACTTATGCTTGTAGTGTGTGCTGGGTTTGTCCATTTATTTCTAAGGAACAACTTTTTTATCATCCATCCTACAATTTTATATTTGAACTGAAAGTATATGCAGATTGCAAGACTGAACATATGATTTATTTGACCCCCTGCAATGCATGTATGTGTGTTTGTGTTGGGAAAACCAACTAAATGTTTAAAGGCAGAATAATGAGGCACTTATATGATATAAGGAAAGTCAGCTTAAATAATGCCTTGACTAAACATGTTTTTGAGAATAGTGAGCATAGGTTTTCATTCAGAGTATGCAGTGTATTTATATGAACAATCAAGGTGGGGAGATCTTGAATTTAATTGACATAGCTGAAATGGATTGGATACTTAGGCTACATGAATGGCTGTCTACCTTTAAGACCGGCCCTTAAGAGGTGGAGGTTAAAATTCTAATTTTATTATTCTCGATGATTTTTATTAATGCTGTTTAGTTAGGATTAATTTAAATGTTATGTTGTTACTGGTTTTAGTTGGATCTGAGGAAGCATTGTTTTGAATGTGAAAGCACTTATCCTTCATCTTAATTAGTCAATTAAATTTAGTTTAAGCCTCTCTGTCATGGTAGCTGCATTGTTTTATGCTTTATTACTGTGTGTACAGTTATGGCTTTTATTTGCTTATTGGCTGTTTATTATTTTTTTTTTCAGCTGTAGTAACTACAGAGGGATAAAATTGATCAGTCACAGCATGGAGTTATGGGAAAGAGTAGTGGAAGCTAGGTTAAAAAGGGAGGTGATGATTAGTGAGCAGCAGTACTGTTTCAAGCCAAGAAAGAGCACTAAAGATCCAATGTTTGCTCTGGAGGTGTTGATTGGAGAAGTACAAAAAAGGTCAGAAGGAGTTCCATTATGTCTTTGTGGACTTAGAGAAAGCATATGACAGGGTGGCTAGAAAGGAGTTGTGGTATTGCATGAGGAAGTCGGGAGTGGCAGAGAAGTATGTAAGAGTTGTACAGGATATGTATGAGGGCAGTGTGACAGTGGTGAGATCTGTGGTAGGATTGATGGATGCAATCAAGGTGGAGGTGGGACTATATCAAGGATCAGCTCTTAGCCTTTTATTATTTGCAATGATGATGGACAGGTTGACAGATGAGATCAGAGAGAAGTCCCAGTGGACTATGGTCTTTGTGGATGACATTGTGATTTGTAGTGAGAGTAGGGAACAGAGGAGACCCAGGAGAGGTGGAGATATGCTATAGAAAGGAAAAGAATGAAGGTCAGCAGAACCAAGACAGAATATATATGTGTGAAGGAGAGGGAGGACAGAGGAATGGTGAGGATGCAGGGAGTACAATTGGCAAAGGTGGATGAGTTTAAATACTTGGGATCAGCAATTCAGAGTAATGGTGAGTGTGGAAGAGAGGTGAAGAAGACAGTGCAGGCAGGATGGAGTGGGTAGAGAAGAGTGTCAGAAGTTATTTGTGAAAGAAGGGTACCAGTAAGAGTGAAAGGGAAGGTCTACAACATGGTAGTGATACCAGCTATGTTATATGGGTTGAAGATGGTGGCACTAATGAAAAGACAGAAGTCAGAGCTGGAGGTGGCAGAGTTAAAGATGTTAAGATTTGCATTGGGTGTGACAAGGATGGACAGGATTAGAAATTAGTATATTAGAGGGTCAGCTCAGATTGGATGGTTTGGAGACAAAGCCAGGGAGGCGAGAGTGCATTAGTTTGGACATGTGCTGAGAAGAGATGCTGAATATATTGGGAGAAGGATGCTAAGGATTGAGCTGCCAGATAATCAGAAAAGAGGAAGGCCTAAGATAAGGTTTATGGATGTAGTGAGAGAGGACATGCAGGTGGTTGGTATGACAGATCAAGATGTAGAGGATAGGAAGGAATGGAAACAGATGATCCACTGTGGCAACCCCTAACAGGTGCAGCTGAAAGAAAAAGAAGATTACAAGGAAAAAACATACTTCGCGGATAGCACAAGTATTAGCCACTTTTTTTCTGCAGATGGGAACAAAATAGTTAGGTGGGGTTAACTTATCACAATAGCCACATTGTGTGCGTGTGTGTGTGTGTGTGTGTGTGTGTGTGTGTGTGTGTGTGTGTGTGTGTGTGTGTGTGTGTGTGTGTGTGTATGTTTAAGTGTGTGGGCACATAGAAGAGCATGAGTCTTGATCCTACTGTCAGCAATCAAGTGTCATGGAGAACAAAAAATCTTTGCTGTCATACATGCCTACACAGCCATTTTATACAGGCCTCTCAACATCTTATCCTAAACATACACTGATGATGTTGTCCACTATAAAGTGTTCTGTAACAATGTAAAAGTTAGACTTGTGCTGTGGCCCTTGTGTTAAATACTGTGTTCTCTAGCTTGTGTAACTAGGTAGGTAGGGGTTCTAATTTTACTGCGTTCAACTTGTGTGTTCACTGGGGTCAACTTGTGTGTGGGTGCAGTCGGAAGAGCATGAGTCTGTATCCTAACAATAGGTTTTACAGTTGTGCATGCCTACACATCTTTTTCATACAGGCCTCCAAAAATCTTCCCCCAAACATACAGTGCTAATGTCATCAGCTATGAAGTATTGTCGGACACTATGCAAATCAGACCTGTGCCATGACACTTGCATTAAGTACTGTGTACTGTAGATAGGTAAGGGTTCTGTTCTCCCTGTGGTCAACTGGTGTGTGTGTGTATGTGTGTGTGTGCGTGTGTGTGTGTGTGTGTGTGTGTGTGTGTGTGTGTGTGTGTGTGTGTGTGTGTGTGTGTGTGTTTGTGTTCAGTTATGTGAGACACTTCTACTACCATCTTCTTTTCACCAGGCACTGTTGATGCCATCATCTATAAACTGTTAAACCAAAAGTATTGAGTGCTTTTGTCCTACATCAAGCAGGGACTTCATCAGAATATAAAAGCATGCACATACCCAACTTTACTTAAAGACATCACCTAGTTAAGTAATCAATCATACCATAATTAAAATAATTAAATTAGTTCAAGTAATATTATAATAATTGCAGACATGCTCTGTGCCTAACAAAAAAAGAGAGTAATATCAAATGCCACAGATAAAATAAAAACCATGTACCACAATACGATGAGTACAAATAATTAAAATAAAATAATGCTTTATAAGCCTATAGTTTATTAGACCTGATCTTTAAGGCTGAAGCAATAGAGATAGAATCATTTAGCCCTGGGGGTAACATGGCAACTAACCTGAGCTGCCAACAGAGTTCCTTGTTATGTAATACATTTTTCCAATCACCCCCGGGGTATAAAACTACCTGATCAATAATATCAAATGTAAACTTAGTAAAGTTGGAACATTTAATGGAATGTTTATAAAGTGAATTCATCTCCTTTCCATTTATGATGTCTTTAGTGTGTTCATAAATTCTGGTCTTTAATACCCGCTCCATTTTATTTATATAGAAACTACAACAGCTCTCACACTTAGCAAGGTACACTATTTTGCTAGTGTTTAAATTACCCTTTAAAAACACTACTTTAGATTTATGGCATTGTTTAAAATAATCTTGATTTATTTCAAGTGAAGGAACATTGTCTACAGTTGCCACATGGGACAGCACTCTGCTTTGTCTTACAATGCCCAGCCTTAATCTCAAAAAGTTTCTTAAAATTAGCACCAGTTTTAAATGCAAAAACTGGCTCATCAGCCAATAAGTTGTAAATATCAGGGTTGGTTTTAAAGATGCACCAATTTTTCCTGATTGCATTCTTAATATCATTAGAATGTCTCAATTGTGTTGCAAAACACATGCCTTCGCAAATTTGGATGTACCACTAAAACTACCTGTACTTTGCAACCCTGCACCCAAAAGGGTTTGTATTTGGTATTCCAACCCTGTTGTACTTCCCCAATAATACTATCCACCAAATTTTTGGGTGGTTGGAAGAATGCATTACATAACAAAGAACTCAGGTTAGCTGCCATGTTACCTCCAGGGCTAAATGATACTATCTCTATTGCTTCAGCATTAAAGATCAGGTCTATCAAACTATAGGCACATAAAGCATTATTTTATTTTAATTATTTGTACTCATCTTATTATGGCACATGTTTATTTATTTATTTATTTTTTTGGAGTTCATCTATAAATTTTTGTCTGACACTCTGAAACTCAGACTTGTGGTGTGGTGCTTGCATTAACTACTGTTTTCTGTAGATAGAGGTTCTAGTCTCACTTTGGTCAGCTGGTGTGTGAGTTTGTGTTCATTTAGTATACATTCTGCAAACCATTTTAGAACAGCATGTGAGACACTCCTTCTAACATCTTCTCAAAACATATTGATGTCATGTGCTAAGTGTCGTCTGATACTATGAAAATCAGACTTTTGCCATGGTGCGTGTGTTAAGTACGGTGACCTTTAGATGGACAGGTGGGGGTTCTAATCTCACTGCAGTCAACTTGTGCAGTTGTGTTCAGTAAGTAGTCATTGTGGAGACCATTTCAGAGCCATGTGTGAGACACTCAAGACATCTTCTCAATACACACTGTTGATGTCATGTGCTATAACATGCAGTCTGATACTATAAAAATTTAGACTTGTTCTGTCATGCTTATGTTAAGTACTGTGTTCTTTAGATAGGTAGTGGTTCAAATCTCACTGCAGTCAACTTGTGTGTGCTTGTGTTCAGTAAGCTGTAATTGTGGAGAACATTTTAGAGTAGCATGTGAGCCAATCCTCCTAACATCATCTTCTCAAAACACACTGATGATGTTATCCTCTATAAAGTGCAGTCTGACACTCTTTAAGTCTTTAAGTCAAAGTTATGCTGTTCCACTATTAAGCACTGTGTTCTCCAGCTTCTATAACTAGATAGTTACGATTTCTAATCTTACGGCAGTCTACTTGAGTGTATGTTCATCCACATAATATTTTGCAGACAATTGTACACTGAGACATGACTCCACATCTATGTCAGACACTCCTCCAAAGATCATCTTCTTAGCATACAATGCTGCTATCTTCCTCTAAAAACTGCACTGTGACACTGTTAAAGTCAGACATATGTGGTGGTTCTGGTCTTATATTGAATGGAATCCAGCTTCTATACCTACACAGGATTAATGTTCAAATATGACCGCAGTCAACGTGTGTGTGTATGTATGTGTGTATGTGTGTGTGTGTGTGTGTGTGCACGCGTGTGTGTGTGTGTGTGTGTGTGTGTGTGTGTGTGTGTGTGTGTGTGTGTGTGTGTGTGTGTGTGTGTGTATGTTGGTATATTATGGTCACTGTATGATCTTTTAAATCTCTTTTCATTTGACTCCCACTCAGGAGAACCTTTAACATAGCCCCATGAATCCTACATCCCCTTTTTTATTCTGTCCCCATAACATCATGTCTGTAGAAGACTGGAGGATGTTATCATCTCAAAGATGCATACACACAACGTGAAGCAGAGTCCTTCAATGACCCTCTGCAAGCCATCTCCAGACCACTAGATATGTGGTTGTTAATTTTGTCATGGTGTGTTGCACATGCCACATTTGGACAGAGGCAGTATGTAATACAAACACAACACAGATGTGCACATACCCTTACTATCGTCCATCCTATAGGTATTGCAAATTTAGTTGAAATGCTATAATAATGGATAGAATTTTATGTGATGTTGGTCTTTATCCCACTAATGTTTTATGTGATGTCGGTCCTTATCCCACTAATGTCCTGTGACCCTATGAACACTGCACATGTCAATGTCACTGCCATGTGCATGCACCGTGTAGAAGTGTGGATGTACAGTAGCCTTTCAACAGTGTACTCCAGTCTGTGATTTGAGGTAATGTAATGATGCCCACTGCTGCCATTTTATTATATGTTCCTAACATAACAGCTGTAATAACATGCCTGCTGAGAAGTGCTGAGATGAAGTGATGCTATGTATGTTGTTTCCTTACTATGGAATTTGTTTTGGTAGTGGAGTATACTAACATTTTAGCCAGTTGTCATTCGCCATCACAGTGACACTTGTAGTATGGCATGTGTGTACATGTGTATACCTACCATCATTAAATGCTATGTGAGATACACCATTGTAACATCATACTGATTACATGGGCAGAAATGTCTTGCTTCATCCATATGTTGTAATGCAGGTATCTAATTAAAGCCGAGTGCACCTCCAGGCATTTCTGCAGTTACCTCCTACTGATGTCTCTAGGCATCAAATATTGCTTAGTCATATCTGCATTAATAATTCCAAAACCATGCTACATACAAGGCATCAGACAATTTCTTCTTAAAGCATACTGTACATGATGGCAAACACAACTGTATTAATATTTGACATCTGTTTAATGCAGCTAAAGATATATTTAATATTATTTGTATACTGTTTATTTGTATTGTAATCATTTTCATATTTCTCTAAATATCTCAACATTCAGTTAACACAGACAGAACTGCATAGCCTCATATGAAAGCTTACAGCTGTATAAAGAAACTCCTGCTGGCAGAAAGTGCCTTGCTTGAAAGGTTACCAAGATATCATAAGGTATTTAGTCAACATTACAAAATGAATATTCACTGCCTTTATTTTGGCTTATAAAATCCAATTTTAAAGATCAAACTGAATGAATGCCACTAGTGTAAAGATTAGTTTAACCTGAATAGTTTGCAATTTAGTTTTCTAGTAACAGGTATTATTTTAGAGATATAAATATTTGTTTGAACTGTAAGATGATAACTTTATTTTTTTAAAAGGCTCAAGTGCACCCATGGGGGTTAAAAGTGCACACTCAAAAGAGCTGTACTGGAAGGAATGAGTTATATACACAAACATATAAGTAGTCCAGATTCAATTGCAACTTTTGTGAATTAATTGTATGCACAATTGTGTTGCTGTTCACAAGGAGTATAGTTGTGGTCCCCACCAACATTGTGTGACTGACAGTATTTCTGTCAGTAATTGTTCTGTATGAACTACATTTACCTCATATGTAATGTGTCCATATATGGTACTCACACACAGCATTACAGAAAAAAACAGATATGCATATGATGTGCAATTGCTGTATGGAGTTGTATGACTGTGTAAAGACTTCCACTGTGTGACATGTGATGCATACCCCAGGTTGTATTTGGAGATGGTGTTACAGATCATTTTTTAAATAAGTACAAAATGGTATAAGGGATACACAACTAAGCACAGAGCTATTTGTGGATGGCACCACACATACTCAACCATAGGAAACAGACAATCTTCTAGCTGACAAATTTGGATCAAACTTCACCCCCCCCTGTCTACACTGGACATCACCCAAAGTATACACACCATCATTAATCAGCTTATTTTCTGAAGAGAACATTTATTTGCTCATCTGTGTGCTCTTTAAGGCTAAAAACATAACATTAGTGGACCCTGACAACATCCCAGGTTGCCTTTTCACTAATTTGCAACCTGATCTAGCAGACACAGTTGGATCCCTACTTAACCACAGCCTTCAGACAGACTATGTTCAGACAGAAGGGTGTACAGCAACAATCATCCATCTAAACAAATTGAAACCATCACCTGACCCAGCAAATTATGCACCCATAAGTGTGATTTGCCTCATCTGTTATTCAATTGAAGGAATCATCACGGACCTTATCAAAAAGGGCACAGTTTCAGAGTTGCTGATCCCTGGGCTTTGTTTTTAGTTTCTGTTACTGATCCATTGCCTTATTAGGAAGTAGGGAAGTTTCTTTGCTTACCAGTGGGAGTGGGAAGCACTGAGCGGCCTTTTTGTCCGATTTGGTGAAGTTTCAGCCAGAAACTAGTAGTCCATTGGTCGTTTTGGGCCAATTCCTAGCTCCCTTCAGCCCCCTGCTATAAAACACGCTTAAACGCGTTAGCGATTTAGCGGAGTTGCCACTGTTGCACACAAGAGCAGCGGCGGTTAAACAAGGTTAAACTATTCGGGCCATCTAAATTCCACTCTTCAAATTTTCCCTTAGAACTACCTTCCTCGAGCTATACTGCTGATCTAACCAGCATATCCTATAACTGAAAAGTTCATCTCTACTTGATTCCCAAGTAGACTATTCTCTATCTATAAAGCCTAGCACTTACTCCTACAGTACTTGCACCTTGATAAAGCACTCTTATTATAGATAGTACCCCACCAGTCTAAAACCCACTTCCCCTGGAGTCCTTTGAAAGTCTCTTTATCTACTACTTCTAGTATGTCGAGGGATCAGTTGCTAGTGTCCTCTCCAGCTCAACTGGTGAACCTGGGAATATTGAGGCAATGTTACAATTGCCTCATGTACACAGACAATCCTCTCCTTCTCCCACAAAACACAAATACATGTGAGAGATGCAACTATACGGCCAAACTGGAGGCTGAGCTCTCTCAACATAGGACTGGCAAGACCAGACAGGAGGAGAAGGTAACCACACACAATACATACCCAGTCACACATGGTACCATCACAACTTCAAATCATACACATACTCACACAAAGACATACTCGGAGGCTCTGATCAAAAATTTACCAAAACAGCAGAGGCCACCAAAGCAGACACCCAAACAACTACCACCTCACGACCCAACACATGCAACACATAGACCACACAGTCAGAGTGTCAAACAGTCACAGCCCTTAAGGCCAAACAAAATGCCAGACACACTTGTCATTGGTGACTCCATAGTCAGACACACTGACGTCCCACTCACCAGACTGAGTAAGGAGAAGGTCACAGTAAGCTGCCTGTCGGGCGCTAGAATCCGCCACATAACGCAAGCACTCAGGTCTCTCAACAGCAGGTACAAGTACGACTCAGTCATTGTCCACGCTGGTGTCAACGACCTGAGACGTACCTCCTTGGACTACATGAAAAGGGACATCGAGGAGCTCTCTGATTATGTAGCCCAGGCAGGTATGACCCTGACCTTGAGCAGTATCCTACCTTCACCTAGAATGATGCCACAATACAGTGATAAGATGATCAGCTTTAATAATTGGCTTAAATTCTGGTGTCATTCAAAGGGGATCCAATGTCTGTCTGCCTGGGATGACATGCTGGACAAGCCACGCTGCTTCACAAGGGACGGCTTGCACCTGTCACCCTGGGCTTCCGGATATTGGCAAAGGCTCTTGCCACCCCATAGTGCCTTTTTAGGCAAGGCTCAAATTCTAAACCTACCACCCTAGAACACCAAAAAGGAAAAAAACTAAGGGTAATGCTGCTCAATGCCAGAAGTCTCACTCTCAAGATGCACGCACTCGAGGCCCTTCTCAATATGGAGAACATCGATGTCTGTGCTGTGACAGAAACCTGGTTCAAGGCTCCCGAGAGCACCCCAGCACTAACAGGTTTCACCTCATATCATGCGTTCCGGCCCCAAAATCCGGACAACACCAAGAAAGGAGGGGGGTGTCCATATTCATAAAGGACACCCACACCTCAAGGTTGGTGGCAACGCACAATGCATCAGAGACCATCCAGGTGCAATTAACCATAGGAAAGACTGATCTACAATTTGTAGCATGTTACAGGCCACCCTCTCAAACTCAGGAACCTCACATGGCCTTCCTGAAAACATTGGAGGGGATAAATGTATCTCCAAACACCATCATACTAGGTGACTTCAACTACCCTAATATAGACTGGGAACACTACTCAAGCCCGAACACTCTAACCCAAAGATTCCTGGAGTTCATAAACTCAAATGCCATGGAACAACTAGTCACCATCCCCACAAGAGGAGATAACATACTTGATCTCATCATCACGAACATGGGATCAAAATGTTCAACACCGGAAGTATACCCCTCACTGGTGAGATCAGATCATAAACTAATCTCGCTGGAGGTCCTCATCCCGCCCCACCTGAAACAAAAAGACCACAGTGAAAAACTTCTCAAAAGCCAATTTCACACTTCTAAAAACTAGTGTGGTCTCCTTTAAGGCCCCTGAGCCAGTGGTAAACATTACTCAAACCGCTGAATCACTTACAAATGCCTTCTACCAGCACCTACAGGACTGCATGGATCAGGCAATCCCAAACAAAACTAAGACTCTCTGTACCAAAGGCAAGCGTCCAGTCTGGTGGACCCCAGCCATAAACAAGCTCTACAACAAAAGGAGGAAGCTACTACAAGATAGAGCAAAATCCTTGAAAGGTAAGACACCTTTGATCATTATAAGTAAAAAAACTAAGAGCTCTCATAAAATCATCCAAGGCAAATTTTGAGAGAAAAATCGCCAAGGACTCTAAAGACAATCATAAGGCCTTCTTTAGCTATGTTAGAAACCTAGGAGGAAACTCCCAGATATGCTCAGAATTAGTTCAAAATGATGTGAAAATTACTGAACCTACACACATTGCTAACATACTGGCTGACAGGTTCAGTGCAAACTTCTCCCACCCCCCCCAAAAGGAGAGATATCTATTCCAGAGGATTGTAGCCCCCCAAACATCTCCAACGCCCAGGTGAGAACTGCCCTCACTAAGGCAAAAAACACAGCATCCATGGGACCGGATGGTGTCCCCGGCTGTGTGCTTCATGAACTCAACGAGGAATTAAACCCACAGTTAGGACAGCTGTTTAATCCTAGCCTCACCTCAGGATACGTACCCAAGGAGTGGCACACGGTGACTGTGGTCCCACTTCATAAGGGCGGTGCCTCCACAGACCCTGGAAATTACCGCCCCATTAGCTTGACAAGCCTTATCTGCAAAGCCATGGAGAGGATCATAATGGAACTCATAAATAAAGACATAGGGAACTTGCAGACTTTGGATCCAACCCAGTTTGGCTTTGTCAAAGTTAGATCCTGCCTCTTAAACTTGGTTGACTTTTTCGAGACAGTCACCAAGGCCATTGATGAGGGAAAGGCAGTCCATACAGCCTACCTCGACCTGGCAAAGGCCTTCGACACAATACCCCACTCAGGTATCATCGAAAAACTCATCAGCTTGAATGTAAACCCATACATCACAAGATGGGTTGCAAACTGGCTAAGTGACAGAACCCACAGGGTCAGAGTTGCTGGAGCCATGTCAGACTCAAAGCCTGTCACAAGTGGTGTCCCACAGGGCTCAGTCCTGGGTCCACTCTTGTTCGGCATCTACTTTTCTGAAGTACAAGCAAACACAGGAGGGTTATGGCTGACAAAGTTTGCAGATGACTGCAAACTGGGCTATAGTCGAAAACACATCTGACACAGATATCCTCCAGAAGGGCCTCACAGAAATGGATAACTGGTGCCAGAGCCATGGCCTGAAGTTAAACGCCAAAAATGCATAGTCATACCCTTCAGGAAAAACAAGGTTACCCCTAGCTACCATATAGGTGGCAATCCACTGAGCACAGAAAAAGTCATCAGGGATCTGGGGACCCAAGTTGACAGTAGCCTTTCGTTTGACACTCATGTTGCTAAAGTAGTTAGGAAAACCTTCTATATCGCCCACCTGATCATGAAGGGATTCACATCTAGATCAAGGGAGGTCATCGTCCCCCTGTACTCATCACGCATTAGACCTATGATTGAGTACAATGCCCCGTTTGGAATGTATCTGACCAGACACCTGCTGCAGCTTGAAAGGCCCCAAAAGTTCCTCACCAAAAGGATAAAGGGTCTCAAAAATATGTCTTATGTTGCCCGACTGAAAGAACTCCAGCTCTATTCAGTCTCATACCGCTTGCTCAGAGGTGACCTGTGCCTGACATATAAGGCCATGTCAAACCCAGATTTGATGAATATGCTTCACCTCAAAAAATCTAGATCCCTCAGAACCACAAGGGCGGGAGACTTAAACCTTGACACGGTTATAAATAGAACGTGCTGGAGGGACAGATTCATCACCCAGAGACTCCCTATGCTGTGGAACAAAATCCCGGTACATGTGAGGCAGAGCACCTCGCTGGCCTTGTTCAAGAGGAATCTTGACCAATGGATGGGAGATCGCAGATATACCCCAGGGATTACTTCAGTGTCACTGCTTGACAGAGGCACAGAAAAATGATAGGCATAGTTTTTATTCAAACTAAAGGGGTGGCGAAAGCCACATAACTATGGGCTAGGCTTATAAATGCCCTTGGGCAGATAGCCTAGTATGAACCTATGAACCTATGAACCTCCCGACTGTGTACGCAACCCATTTTGATTCCTTAAGGATAGATCATGTCTATTAAACTTGTTTGACTTCTTCAAGAAGGTCACCAAGAGCATGGATGAGGGAAAGACTGTGCATCCCACCTACCTTGACCAGGCCAAGGCATCTGACACAAATCCACACTCAGGTATTACAGATAAAATGTCTCAACTGGCCATAACTGCATACATCACCAGGTGGGTAACCAAATGGATCACTGACAGGACATGTACTGTTGAAGTGTGTGAATTCACCACTAGCAAGAGGCCAGTAACTAGGGCCATACTGGGTCTATATCATTTTGTCAAACATTTACTTTGTTGAATGTTTATTCATCAGCTTCATCCATCGAACATTTCAGCAAATGGTTATATCATTGAAACTTATCCCTAGTGAAAGCAGCTACTTGGCCACCAGAATAATTGTAACACAAATCACATTATTTTAAACTCACCAAGGTGGGGGGCTTCACCCCCATAACCCCCAAAGTGAGGGGCTGTGCCCCCACCCCCTACTTACGTATGCCAACTCCGGGATCACACTGCATTGGGTAAAGGAGCAAATTTATAGCAACAGCCAACTAACTCTCTTCTCTGGGAAAAAGTTTTGCCAATGTAACCATTCTCTGAAATGGTGTTTGACAGATAAAGTTCAATGAATAAACATTTGAAAAAGTAAGTGTTCAACAAAATTATATAGAACCAGCCATACCACAGGGTTCTGTACTACACTCTTTTCTGTTCAGTATTTACTTCCCAGTACTCAAGACAAATTTAAACCACCTTTGACTTAGCAACTTGTGGATGACTGCAAAATGTGGACAATCATTGAATCCACAAACACTACTGATATACTGTAGAAACTATTAATGCACAAAAATAATTTATGCATCAGCCATGGAAACACACTACATGAACACAAAAGCATAATTATTCACTTTTGCAAAGCAAATGCCAAAGCTAATTACAATATAGCCTCTATATAATGATTCTATGAATACACTCAGTTGTAAATGATCTGAGTACTCAGTTAAACAGTAATCAGAATGTCAACCACCATGTGTCTAGAGATGTGACAGATCCCTTGTATGTGGGGCAACTGAGAAGTATGGGGAGACCATCTACATCAAAGGACATTATAATGCCATTGTACTTAGCCCTCATCACACCAAACACTGAGAACAAAGCACCCTTTTGCAAGTACCTCATCTCACATCTGCAACAGCTGGAACAACCCCAGAGTTTTTGCACAATAAAGATAAATGATGTAAACAAGTCATATGCTGAAAGAATTAAAGCCCTATCACTGCATTATATCTGCAACAGACTACTAAGGATTGATCTGTCTGACCTACCAGGTACCCTACAATCTGCCCTTAATGGCAATATTACACATTAACACAAACTTCTCAAGGGTCACTCATTCCAAGGATGTTAGCCTAGCATCTGATTTAATAAATCACATTGAAGAGATAGATATATCTCTCAGACACTACCCCCTGTCTGGAACATGCTTGCCATTCACCTAAAGCAAAGGCCTTTTCTGACCCTCTTCAAGTGCAGCAGATATAAATGGATGGTTAATCATGATTGTACTCCTGGTGTTGTGCCCATGTCTCACATGGATAGAGGCAATTGCTATTAGATGACACAGCATAAACACATCCCTGTGTGAACATTGTTCACATCAGTACTGAAAATTGTGTAAGTCAGGTTAAATATGCCTAGGCTTTTATGTGATCTTGGGACATTAGCCTAGTACTCTCCTATGAACCTATGAAGTTTAATTGTATCCTAGGTATAGAATGGTGTGACTTTACAGCATCAGGGATGTACCAGTGCATCAAGTCATTATTACCACTTGATAGTTTGCATGAACTCATATTAATGCTTATCAGGATTTCATGGTGATATAACATTTTCCATGTCAATGTCAGGGTGACAGTGATCATGTGGCACATGTCTTGGTTTGACATGTGCTGACAGAAAGTATGCTCCATGTATTGTTTGGTATGTGAACAATATCAGAGTGACAGCTTCCTTGCTCATTGAAGGTAGACTTTGCAGTGCTGGAGTTTCTGTGCATATGAGCATAACTGCTGCATTACCATGAGTCTCACGTAGTGCTGTACCATTCATTATAATGGACCAATGCAGATGCTGCAGACAATATCTATAGCCATTACATGTGTCAGATGAGGTCTATATTAGTTTTCCCAAATGTGATTTCAACAAACACATAAATATCAATCACACTTCAGTGAAAATCATTTCAGGGATTTGCTGAATTTAACAAGGGCAAAGAAGTAGTTGGCCAACTACTCAGCTTGCCCTTTTCTCCACTGTAGTGCAATCTTGGAGTTGGTATATATAGGTTGGGTGGTGGGGGAAACAACCCCACTTGGGTGGGTTCAATGTACATACATGTCGGTCTATTATGCTGCAGGACAAGTATTTACTTGCCTTTGGTAAATTCAGTGAATCGCTGAAACGATTTTCACTGAAGTGTGGTCGATGTTTAAGTGTTCGCTGAAATTGCATTTAAGTGAACTAATATAAACCCGTCACATGCGTGCATTACACAGCTGTGTGTAGTAAATACACTTATACTAGTGTGTTGTTTTTAGCGTTGTTATCCATATAGCCAATACCTATGTTATCCAGAGATGCTGTACTCAAGTGTATCACTTTTGGCACAATGAGCTCCCACACATCTTGTCAGTCATACATACGCACTCTTTGTGATGGATAGCCATTAGGAGTTGACAGTGCAGACTTTCCTCCAAGGTGTTCTACAAAATACATGTTTATAAGTCTTTCTGTGATGCACCCAGTAAATACACAGCACATTCAGAACACTGATGGCATGAGTTACATTCTTGAAGGTGTGCATTCTGGCTTATGTGTCATGCAACCCTTATAACTGGACAGGATTATCCCTAATTTAAAATACAGGAGTAACACTGTCCCTCTTAACACCTCCAAAAAGTTGTCATTTTTGAGGAAGGTGTGTTGAATTCTCCTTATAGAGTAATGAGAAATCAGTACAGTTGTACAAGTTCCTGCAGAATATGTATAATACCTTACAATCACATATTATGTCAATGACACAAAGTAATGGCAGTATTAATTTAAAATCATCCATGATTATTGATACTTATGTCTAGTTTTGTTCATGGGGTTGCTATATGTTCCTGATTGGTTAAGATCTATGCTGACATTTCCTTGATATTCAAGCAACTCATTTTGCACACCTTCACAGTATACACATACCCCTATTTTATATATCATCCTTGCTAAATGTCATCTCCAGTGATCATGCCAGGATGTTTATATCACAACCACTCATCTCCATTGATATGTAACCTTGTGTGACAGCCACATAGCATATAATATAATGTGCGATAATATAAATAAAATACTCGCGCAGGAGGTGTAAATAGCAGTACATACTGTGCTATGTACATATGTACTTAATGCTATGCTACCTACTTGTCTTTGCAGTGTATGTACATTGACATGCCCTTATGTGGTTAACATTACCATGTATCACATATCATTGTCCTCTTTCTTCATTGCTAACATTCCTGTCTGTGGCCCTTTCCATTATGTACACTTCTCCAGAGTAGTGTATTTACAATGTATTCTATGTACCCTTGATAATCATCACAAATCCTTTATTACAGCATGCCAAAGAACATGATGTAGTGTACACTGCACTGAGTACACTTTTGTATAATATGTAACTACTGCTGTCATTGCAGCAATTTTAGCCCTGGTGACCATTGTGGCTGTCTGTGCAATTTCGCAAAATAAGTTTTCCCATAGGTAAACTTTGTCTACATGTTCTATATGTGTTTGTACTGCTTTACATGGGTCTTGTTTTTATATGTGTAAGCATGATATGTGACATACATATGCAATTAGCACTGCTGCTCATCCCGCAAACATGTAAACTCCATGTAGGCTTCGCACTAAGAGTTTATTGAATCCCAGGAATATTTTTTCAAGTAGCAATTTGTATGAAGGAGACAGTCAGATTGTAGGGATTTGTTTATAAAAAACAGACAAAAAAGGGGGTTAGTATAATGGTTAAGGTGTTAACCTTACAGACACAAGGCACAGGGCTTGATTCTTACCTTTGAAAGGAAAATTGGCCAGGCTTAAAATGATCTATAAGAGCAGATAGCCTAGTACTTACCTATGAACTACAGCATGGTGTATAATAATGTTATTAACATGCATAATCATTAATTTGTTTACTTCATGGTCACAAGGTACAAAGTTTGATTCTTAGCTTTGAAGGGAAATTGGCTAGGCTTAAAATGGCCTGCCAAAAGGCAGCTTGCCTAGTACTTACCTATGAACCTATATACATGGCTTTTTATGGACATGTCTGGAGATGAAAAAATGAAAACATCACCTTTCTGCACTTCTTGTTTATATAAGTTATATGAAAGTTTTCTTACACAATATCAAATAAAACCTTACATGGACAGAGTTTGAAGAGACCATGCAGATTTAAAATGTGTTATGCATTTTGGGAAGAATGGTGGTTTTCCTTTCAGAGAAATTTATTAGCATAATATAAATGTGATTTGACTAAAGGTAAAGTGGTAAGAATTTTAACAGTATCAAAATGTATTGTAAGGACATAACAAAGCAGTTTTAGAAAAAGAAGACCTTATGTTTTTTTTTTGTTGTTTTTTTTAATGTTATGGGAATATGGTTAGGAAAAGTAGCATCATGGCTTTCTAATTTAAAATATACAAATGTAGGACCAGAAGAAGGGAAAATAGTATTGTTTCCTCTAACAGACAAAATAAAGAATAATGACATGTCAAGGTTGTTACCAAACAAGAAAATGAAGTTTCGGATGTGGCAAAATTATACGACAGAGCTGTACTATATCGAGAAATACACAAAAATTACAGATGATAATTCTCCAGATATAAAATCTGCTCCATATATTTTAAATACTACAGTACTGGATAAGTCCTTTTCATCCATGGAATTGAAACTGGCTCTTATGAAGACAGGATACCTTATTTTCATTAAAAAAATGTTAGAAGACTAGCAAATACACCTGTTACTCAAAATCCTAAATGAATGGGTATTTCAGAGGGTGCGGTGTTTGTAAAACATAGGTGGTTATGATTGGGTCTCTGACTGCAACCATGTTATTATGTGTCCGAGACATGGATGACAATAAATCCACCTCAAGAGCAAAGCTCAAGCGATGAAGCTTGGCATCCATGTCAAAAACACGTCCCCCCGGATTCACGAATCCTTTGTGTAAGACTAAATAAGTCTTACTCGGAGACTGCAGTTGAATGGTATGACATCAGCATGCCATGAATATTCATGAGAGCATGCTGACTCTACTCCAAGTCTAACACGGACCATGCAGGAAAGCAGAGGGTGTGTCCAACTGCCGAGCAGTTTAAATGTCCATGCCCCTGCAAGTGTCTGAAATGCAAAATGTCAACACACAAGAGCGAGTCCGCTCAAATGTCCATGTACCTAACACCACACTCCCTGACATTGTAAACCCCCAGCACAGTTATAAAAAGTAAAACATTAATTTTTTTTTCTCTAATTCCCGATATAGCTGCCCGTATTTGCGTGTGTGTGCGCGGGTGTGCTCATTGCTTAGCTGCAGTTAGCAATCCCGACATGGAAGAGCATAATAAGGAATGTTTATGCAAATTACACCAAATAGCAACAGCGTAGTGGTAGAGCATTCGCACAAAAAGGAGGTATTCACGGTTCGAGTCCCACCACTCCCCTTCCTATTTTATGTTCTAAATTAGTATATGAAATAATTCCTGACATATATGATTAAAATTTTACTAAAAAGCATTGAAATGACCTATGTATCAGTGAAGAAAATGTATATTTATAAAGGATCCTGACATATAATTGCCCGCAGTTAAGCAGCGCTTTACCCAGCGCAATATAGTTGCCCGTAGTTCAGCAGCGCTTTACCCAGCGCAATATAGTTGCCCGTAGTTAAGCAGTGCTTTACCCAGCGCAATAGAGTTGCCCATAGCTAAATAGCACTTTACACAGCACAATCGGTTTGCATGGAGGTGCGGACCGCGCCAACCAACGCACTGTAGGGCAACGTGGAGCAACGTAGAGCAAAGTTGCCTAAACACAGCCACACCCCCTAGCCTGTCTGGACAGTAGTAAAATAAAATGCAATGACAAGGTTCAAACCCAAGACTCTGTGCACCATAACCAAAGTACTGAACCACTAAGCCATGACAGCTTAGGATAAACAACCACTGTTAACATACATATACTTATAAATGGTAAATTAACCATTACTAAGCAGGTCTGCAGTCATCCGAGAATTTTAAAAAATGGCCAATCACAAAAAAGTGCGGGAAATGTGGCATATTTAAGACCCATAGGTGGGAATACTCACCATAACTGATTGTAGCTCCCATCTGTGGTTAGAATGGCTGGTGCTGGAGAGGGTACACACTTTAGAGCGCAACGCTGGGGCATCGAGGAGTCAAAATACATGGTTTGGCTCCTTGTCCACCATCATGAGTCAAGACTCCTGCAGGGCCAGTTCCAAGGGATGGAGTACAAGGCGGAGGCTTGGAACCGGTTAGCTCATGACCTCACTAGTGTCACAGGCATTCCTCGGAAAGGTGAGCAGGTCCGTCACCACCATGCAGACCTGAAGAGATGGAAGCAGGACCTACTGAACCAATGGATACAGGAGGCCCGTGGGATGCAAGATACCCCAATACTGATAGGTAGCCATGGAATGCAGTATGTAAGACATGCTAATTGATTCTGTATAATTGGATAGGTATGTCTCAATATCCCTTCATTTACTTCACAGCTGCAGGTGTCTGTGCTGTGAATCAGCAAGCCTATGCAGATAGGCTGCTAAGGCTGCGCCACCAGGCAGGTTAGTAATTATTCTGCATGTATTGTTATATAAAATAGGTGAGAGAGCCTGAAAGAAAGTGTTGTAGCCCAATAATGCAGCCATAAAATGACCTGAATAATTCCTCTGCATGTACTGTTATATAAAATAAGTCAGAGAGCCAGAAAAAGAGTGTAGTAACCCATTAAGAAAGGTAAAATATGTCCGGAATAATATCTCTGCATGTACTGTCATATAAAATAAGTGAGCGAGCCTGAAAAAGTGTATTCTAACCTATTAATAAATGTATAATATGTCTTGAATATGTCTTCCATATGCACTGTAATATCAAATAAAGGAGAGAGCCTGTGAAAAAGTGTATAATGTAATTAATAAAGGTATAAATCCTGGAGTGTGTCTGTGTCACTTATTTTGAAATGTTGTTGTACCCTTGCGTTATACAAATAGTACTGTTGTAATAAGTGCTGGCAACCCACAGTCGGGCAGCCCCATCTAAAGTGGTTGATGGAAGTGCCAGTAGCTGTGAAGCATATATACAGTCCTCAACAGTCAGTTACTGGCTGGCATGCATAAGTAAATCTGGCACACGAGTAGCTTGTTAATTAGATCCCTAGAAATGTGAGTGTGCTACACGAAATGTAGGGTTCTGTACAAATCTAACTGAAAATGTCATGTGAACACATCCAGATATGTAGATAAAGAAATATAAATACAATCAATAAATATGTAGCAGTAACATCTGCATCTTGGACAGTTAGTATGTCAGATATAGGTCAGGTATATAATGAACTAGCCAAACCCATTACACAACCTAATGCATGTTGCCAATGGTAATAATACATGTAGGGGATATACACCTGCTGTCAATAGGAATGTAGTGTAGACTAAAAGTACTTATAAGATGTTAATTGAGATTTCTTTCTACACCCTACTGTATGTGCATAAACAATGCAATTCCACTACTCAATGGGTATGTGTAATCTCAAAACATTTTTTGGGACATATGTCCTATTGTTCTATAAATATCTGCATTCACTTTGATGCATGTGCCCTGTTCAAACACCACAATCATGGTGGCCTGTTGCCACCAATCATCTCTGCATGCTGTTGGAATGTCCACTGTTGTTCAATATATGCATGTGTTATGCTTGCTGTTCAACTGTTGGAACCTTGGTGTGTTGGGTTAATGGGAATATTACTGCATGCTGTTACAACTAATTTGGAATGCTGTTGTTTATGTTTTAATTAAACACACCTAATCACAAAACGTGTGGGAAGGCCGGTCCCAGCGGACCCACCTGTCCCTCCTCAGCTGGCGAGTGCACATGGCACCAGCAGGTCCGGTGCCCAGCCCGGGCTCCCCTCCTCCGTTGGTCCTGTGCCACCTTCGGGTGGAAGCGCTGCAGGGGATAGGGTTCATCCCACCGTGCAAGTGTGGGCGGAGAAGGGCCACCTGTCACCCTTCGAAGGGTCCGGGTTGTGGTGCGTAGGGAGATCCAGTGTTCAGTCCCTGATCCCCTATGCCAGCTTGAGGCGAGAGTGGTGCATCTCACGGGTGAGCCTGGCCGTCCTACACAGCCCCCAGCACAGCCACCCTCGGGGCTGTGAAGGTGCAGTGGTGACTGCCCATGGGTGGGGATCTCAGTTCCACTGTTACCATCTGTGGGCTCATGGGCTTATGATTTCCTAATATCCATCCCCATCAATTGTGTTAACCCACCCCATGTGTCATACACCGCCCCTGTATGCGTCTTGTTTGTCTTGTCTGTTTACCTCCCCAACCTACCTCCCAAAATATACCTACTTCCTCTACCTCAGTTTCCACTCTCACCCGAAAAAAAAATAAAAAAAAGGGCAATCTGTACCCACAAAAAAATTACGCCCCATACATAGCTGCCCATTTCGCACACATGTCTGCTGGACATGTAAACTGATAATTATAATTGGCAGTACAACATACTTTGTTGTCCTCACCCCTCTTTTAGGGGTAGAAGGTTTCAAATTTCACTCCAAATTTATTGCATATGCACATTTGTTGCTGGTAAAGAAATGGGCAGCTATGGACCTTCCCTACACCCGTCCTGCACATCCCGAGCTTGTTTCCCTACTGTCTTTCCCTCTTTGTGCCCCCTTTTTCACCACTTTCCTATCTCCCCATTTTCTTTTCTTTCTAAGAAATTAGCGTGGGGGTTAGCATGAATAAGCACTTTTAAGCAGTAGTAAGCGGGTTTAAGCGAGTATGCGCATGTGTGCGCTTAGCTAAGCATCACTAAGCTTCGTGCAAACCTGTGCAAACCTGCTTACAACTGCTTAAAAGTGCCTTAGTCACTCTGCATAGTAGGGCCCTTGTTCTGCTGAGCAGCAAAATAAAACACCTCTGTCAGTCTAGAACCTCAGACCTTGGACACACTAGACTGCATGAATTACCACTAAGCCACAGCAGATATACAATAGCTTGGTGCTGAAATAAATATATCATGCATTACAATGAGTGAATGTAAAGGAAAAATAGGAAGGCCATAACACCAAGCTTGTTCTGTGGATCTTTACCAGCAATTGTTGTGGAATGCATTACATGAGTGTGATATGAGAAGCAACCATTCTAGCAGCAAATAATGTTACAGAGGCACTTTACAACCCCCACACAGTATGATAGCAGGACAAACAGTGGCATATCTGATTAGGGCAGAGGCCATACTACCTAACTGTGACTACTTTTCAGGGATGTCCCTGATTGTGAAACATATTTTAGCTGTGTCCCTCTGAAACCCTGTGAAAAGTACTGATGTCAGTCAGAAAGGTGGGGTATTACACAATGAATACTGACAATAATAACAGTAGACACCGCTTGTACTTCATAAAAGGAGTACTAATCCATATGCACTGCTTCACTCAAGTCTACACTTACTGTCTCTATTATGTGCAAGGTGTACCTCACTTTTAACTACATATCCCTGACTCCATGCAAAGATGTATCTGAGTGATTCATAGGCCTGGCAGAGGCACAAACACACAGGCATATCAGCTATTCTGCTGTTACACACTCTGCAAATAGCTTTGGTGGGACTTCCACAAGCATACCCTTATGTAGGAGTACAACACAGAAATACCAAAGGATGTAGCCATGTACTGGTAGCAACTGACTGTAACAATGCCATTGTACCAGTGATGAAAACACCTGTGGGTTGCACAGACAAATAATAACAGTGTTAACATTTGACTACCATCTGGATAGGTTCACAGTTGGGAACTATGCAGACAAACCACCTGCCTTGATAAACTAACAGGTACACACCAATCCTTTAAGTCCAGTAAGATAACATTCATACAATAATACATAATGCTCTCTGTATGTCAGCACTCCCCCCCCCAACAATTTAAATATACATGTGTGTTTAGGGTCTACCAAGGATGTAGATAGGCATACTCAGTACTGGAATTGTCCAGTTGTCCTGAGAACCCTGTGCTAATGTCAACAATAAAAACCCAAACCCTGCAGAAGTGAGTACATTAATATTCACAGTATAACAGTTCACAAACAGTTCATGTGCCAAAAGAATACTTCTCAATAACTACGTTCATAGGTTCATAGGTTCATAGGTTCATACTAGGCTATCTGCCCGAGGGCATTTACAAGCCTAGCCCATAGTTTTGTGGCTTACGCCACCCCTTTAGTATGGGGAACTATACCCATTATTTTGCTGTGCCTCTGTTGAGCAGTGACACTGAGGTAATCCCTGGGGTATACCTGCGATCTCCCATCCATTGGTCAAGATTTCTCTTGAACAAGGCCAGCGAGGTGCTCTGCCTCACATATACCGGGATTTTATTCCACAGCATAGGGAGTCTTTGGGTGATGAATCTATCCCTCCAGCACGTCCTATTAATAGCCGTGTCGAGGTTTAAGTCTCCCGCCCTTGTGGCTCTGACGGATCTAGATTTTTTGAGGTGAAGCATATTCATCAAATCTGGGTTTGACATGGCCTTGTATGTTAGGCAAAGGTCACCTCTGAGCAAGCGTAAGCGACTGAATAGAGCTGGAGTTCTTTCAGTCGGGCAGCATAGGACAGATGTTTGAGACCCTTTATCCTTTTGGTGAGGAACTTTTGTGGCCTCTCCAGCTGCTGCAAGTGTCGGGTCAGATACATTCCGAATGGGGCATTGTACTCAATCATTGGTCTGATGAGTGATGAGTATAGGGAGACTATGACCTCCCTTGATCTAGATGAGAATCCCTTCATGATAAGGTGGGCAATGTAGAAGGTCTTCCTAACTACTTTAGCTACATGGGTGTCGAATGACAGACTACTATCAACCTGGGTCCCCAGGTCCCTGATAACTTCTTCTGTGCTCAGTGGATTGCCACCTATTTGGTAGCTAGGGGTAACCTTGTTTTTCCTGAAGGGTATGACTATGCATTTTTTGGCATTTAACTGGCTCTGGCACCAGTTATCCATTTCTGTGAGACCCTTCTGAAGGATATCTGTGTCAGATGTGTTTTCTACTATGGCGCCCAGTTTGCAGTCATCTGCAAACTTTGTCAGCCATAACCCTCCTGTGTTTGCTTGTACTTCGGAAAAGTAGATGCCAAACAAGAGTGGGCCCAGGACTGAGCCCTGTGGTACACCACTTGTGACAGGCTTTGAGTCTGACATGGCGCCAGCAACTCTGACCCTGTGGGTTCTGTCACTCAGCCAGTTTGCAACCCATCTTGTGATGTATGGGTTAACATTTAAGCTGATGAGTTTTTCAATGATACCCGAGTGGGGTATTGTATCGAAGGCCTTCGCCAGATCGAGGTAGGCTGTATGGACTGCCTTTCCTCATCAATGGCTTTGGTGACTGTTTCAAAAGTCAACCAAGTTTAGAAGGCATGATCTGCCTTTGACAAAGCCAAACTGGGATGGATCCAAAGTCTGCAAATTCCCTATGTCTTTATTTATGAGGTCCATTATGATCCTCTCCATGGCTTTGCAGATAAGGCTTGTCAAGCTAATGGGCTAATTTCCAGGGTCGGTGGAGGCACCTTTGTGAAGTGGGACCACAGTTGCAGTGCGCCACTCCTGGAATGCGTATCCAGAGGTAAGACTATGATTAAACAGCTGTCCTAGCTGTGGGTTTAATTCCTCGTTGAGTTCGTGGAGCACACAGCCGGGGAGACCATCAGGTCCCATGGATGCTGTGTTTTTTGCTTTGGAGAGGAGTTCTCACTTGAGCGTTGGAGATGTTTGGGGGGGCTGCAATCGTCTGGTATAGATATCTCTCCTTTTGGGGGGGGAGAAGTTTGCACTGAACCTGTCAGCCAGTATGTTGGCAATGTCTGTAGGATCAGTAATCTTCACATCATTTTGAACTAGTTCTGAGCATATCTGGGAGTTTCCTCCCAGGTTTCTAACATAGCTAAAGAAGGCCTTATGATTGTCTTTTGAGTCTTTAGCTATTTTTCTCTCAAAATTTGCTTTGGATGATTTTATGAGAGCTCTTAGTTTTTTACTTATAGTGATCAAGGGTGTCTTACCTTTTAAGGATTTTGCTCTATCTTGTAGTAGCTTCCTCCTTTTGTTGTAGAGTTTGTTTATGGCTGGGGTCCACCAGACTGGACGCTTGCCTTTGGTACAAAGAGTCTTTGTTTTGCTTGGGATTGCCTTATCCATGCAGTCCTGCAGGTGCTGGTAGAAGGCATTTGTAAGTGATTCAACGGCTTGAGTACTGTTTTCCGCGCTCGGGGCCTTAAAGGAGACCACACTAGTCTTTAGAAGTGTGAAGTCAGCTTCGAGAAGTTCTTTACTGTGGTCTTTTTATTTCAGGTGGGGTGGGATGAGGACCTCCAGCGAGATTAGTTTGTGATCTGATCTCACCAGTGAGGGGTATACTTCGTGTTGAACATTGTGCTCCCATGTTCGTGATGATGAGATCAAGTATGTTTTCTCCTCTTGTGGGGATGGTGACTAGTTGTTCCATGGCATTTGAGTTTATGAATTCCAGGAACTTTTGGGCTAGGGTGTTTGGGCTTGAGTAGTGTTCCCAGTCTATATTAGGGTAATTGAAGTCACCTAGTATGATGGTGTTTGGTGATACATTTATCCCCTCTAGTGTTTTCAGGAAGGCCATGTGAGGTTCCTGAGTTTGTGAGGGTGGCCTGTAACATGCTACAATTTGCAGAGCAGTCTTGCCTATGGTTAATTGCACCTGGATGGTCTCCGATGCATCGTGCGTTGCCACCAGTCTTGAGGTGTGGGTGTCTTTGATGAATATGGATACCCCCCCTCCTTTCTTGGTATTGTCCGGATTTTGGGGCCGGAACGCATGATAAGAGGTAAAACCTGATAGTGCTGGGGTGCTCTCAGGAGCCTTGAACCAGGTTTCTGTTTGTATGGCAGTTAATTATATGAGTAGAAAAGAAACTACATAGTCACATAAATGTTGTGTAAGCATTTGTAGGGGTGAGTTAAACTCTACACTGATAGCTCTGTACTGCAAGTGGCAACAGTCAGGTCTGAGTACAACATGTACATCACTGTCTACACCTCTAGCTACAGATATAAGAAGTATACCAACCTTCTGACTTACACAACAGTGTCCACAGCAAACAAGCATGAGCCCCACT
This sequence comes from Protopterus annectens, assembly GCF_019279795.1. Taxonomy (NCBI): domain Eukaryota; kingdom Metazoa; phylum Chordata; order Ceratodontiformes; family Protopteridae; genus Protopterus; species Protopterus annectens. The sequence continues at coordinate 529,641,959 of NC_056729.1, read as the reverse complement.
CTGGAAATCTGAAAGGGCTATGCCTACATACCTTAGCAATTTATAGCATTGGGTTGCTATGACAGTGAGTACTGCAATTACCACACAGCAGGCTGTATGCATTTACCAAATGCTGGGCACCAGTTGGTGCAGAGGGCATCACATGCACTTGTGCAGATACCTATAAAAGCAGACTGCACTTGCTATCCCTACATGCAATCATTACATTGCATGTGTCAGACATCGTAAAACACTTGGAGAGTCATGAAAAAAACTATCATTTACTAAAAAATATTTAATTAAGTAAAAATAATACATACTTAATTACTAACTAAAACTATTAATTAAGAAAAAAAATTAATTAATAACCAAAACTAAAACTTAAGTAAATAAACTTTACTTAATAAAAAATAAATAAATAAAAAAGTTGTCAAATCATACACAGACGGACCTGAAAGTGACAAACAGGTATGTAACAGATATGTAGTTACTGGCAAGTAGTAGAGGTTTATGAATAGTACTGTACATACTCTGAAACATGCATATGTGGCAGCAGTAGGTATGTATGCACTGATGCCATGCATAACTACTGCCATGGACAAATTAGTGTGTAGCTGTGTGCAGTGGGACATAACTGTGACATATGTAGCTCAGCAGTATATGTCAAACATCTGATCATGTTATGTATGTTCTGTACAGTACTGCGTATAATGGCAGTTTGGGGGAGTAGTGCAAACACCTACATAAACTTGGATGTGACAGAGTAAGATATGCATCTTAGTCATATAATGTGTAGCTTAGCATTGGCAACTGCTGTACCAGGCTAGTATAGTAATGTAGCATTTGTAGCTATATATACTCCCTGTACTATTGCTGTATGCACACATGTGACAAGTGTCCATGTTGCATCAAGGCCCAACAGGTCATCCGTGAGGTGTACAGACTTGCAACAGTGTGGACCTTGTGTGTGTATGGCACACACATATGGAGAGATATTTTTGTGTCCGATTTATTAGCATCTTAACATGTGCATAGAGCAAGGGGCAAACTGCATCTGTTTGTGAAGGGTGGACATGTATATGTTGGTGCAGGTTGTTATGTGCATATTTATATGTAGGTTGTAGTGTGTGGCAAACAAGACAGCATACAGTGCTGGCATATGACATGTGGTGTTTAAACGCTGTGGGTATGATTTGTTAGGTTTTTAGTCTTCCAGACAGGGGGTCCTGCTAAAGATGCATGGGCTGGGAATACCTTCCATGCATTCTGCACAAGACTGTGTAATATCATTACCTAACTGTATCCCTCTCAACCTGTGCATAATTGATATTCCCACCATGAAAGGTGGACTGTATATGTGCCTATATGTATATCTATATGTACACCAATGGATGTTCATATGTACGCTCAAGCTCAATGTTGTAAATGTATTGCCATCCTTTTTGTTAAAAACCCTGCACCCATGGACTACCACATAGGTGGTAGTCTACTCAACACCAAAAGTGTGATTAGAGACTCTGGGACACAGGTGGACAGTAGTGTCCCTTTTGATAATCACAGTGCCACACTAGTCATATAAACTGTGTACGGTCCACATGTCATCAGAAAAGGTGTGTCATCCAAGGAAAAAGAGGTCAGTGTTCCACTCTACTCATCAGTCATAACACCCATCATAGAGTACAATGGCCCTGTTGGTATGTACCTCAGAAGACATGTACAGCAACTGTAGACGCCAGACACATACCTCACAAAGAGTATTACCAGACTCAAAAAGATGCCCTATGCAGACTGTCTTACAAAACCACAGCTACACTGTGTCGCATACCGCCTACCCAGAGCTAACCTCTGCCTAACATACAAAGCTATGCCAAACTCACAGGTGTTGAACATGCTCCATATAAACAGATTAAACTCCTTACAAGCTACACACTGTACTGATCTAAACCTTGTAACGTCAAAAAGCAGAACATGCTGGAGTGGTACATGATCATGTCAGACACATACCATACTCTGGAACTAACTACCTATCAATAGCAAATGAAGGTCCTCATAAGCAGTTGTCATGAATAATCATGATGATTGGATGTGAGATAGGAAACACAACCTGGGAATCACCTCTGTGGCTCTGCATGATAGGGGCACATGAACGTAAATTACATGGGTGTTAGAGGGCAGGGTACCATATGGCTAGGCTTCCATAGGCCCTACGGCTAATAGCCTATAAGCTACCTAGGACCCGATACACACACGCATGTACTTGTTGCATTACTTGCTATGTGAGGTTGACTGAGTGTGAATACCTCACTAAAAGAATCACAGGCCTAAAGCAGATGCCCTACGCTGACCACCTTAAAAAACTCCAGCTATACTCTGTTGCATATCATCTACTCAGAGGCGATCTTTGCTTAACATACAAGGCCATGTCAAACCCAGAGCTGTTGGACATGCTACACTTAAAGAAATCCCAATCCCTCAGAGCCACACGCTCCAGGGATCTAAACCTTGTCATCACAATAAACAAAACATGCTGGAGGGATAGGTTCCTGACCGAGAGACTCCCCAGACTCTGGAATAGATTGCCCATACATGTCAAGCAGAGTGCCTCTTTGGTCCTCTTCAAAAGGAACCTTGACGATTGGATGGGAGAAAGGAAATTCACCCCGGGGATCACGTCAGTCGCCCTGCTAGACAGGGGTCCAGGGAAGTAAATAGTGTGGGAAGAAATAGCCAGGAAATTGTTATGGCTAGGCTTGTATAGGCCCTAGGGCTGATAGCCTAGTACCAACCTATGAACCTATGAACCTATGATGGTGAATGTGTAGGTGAATGTGTCAAAGTTGTGTATATGTGTGATAGCCTAGTGGGAAACTGTTTATATCATGGTATGTAGTGTTGTAGCTCTGATCCCAGCAAAAGATATGTATGCTACTGCTAGGCAGGAAAAGCAGTATGGCATACAGTGTGACATAGTCCCATGGTGTTGACTGGAGTGTGCCATTGTAGGCTACAGCAGTACATGTATGCTTATTGATTTTTCACACTAGTGAATACAAATCCCGTTTGAACTGTAGTACTACCTGAAGCTGTAGGCCTAAACAGCACAGTATGGTGTATATCCACACTGCTAGGAAACACTGTTTTGTTTGTTACCTGTAGTCCTCACACATTACATACCTCAGGCATGAGGGTTTGTAAGTGCTGACACACAGTACTGTATGGTACACAGGTAAAACTCCTCTGGGTTGCCATACCTTTGTGTCTTGTAGGTATGCCTGATGTGTGCATGGGTATGCCTGTAACATGGCCTCAGTTGTATGTGTGTCACAGGATATAACTGCATGTCTAGCAACATGTATAGTGTAGTACAGCAGTATGCCACCTATATTGATGAATGTGCACATATATTACTGAGGGGTTTGCTATCAACAAGTAGTGTGGTGTACTGGTAGTACTGTGACTGTACTTTACATTCACTTCAATGGATGACAAATGTCTGTATGCATCAACTTCATATATACCTTCTGTGGCTAGGTGGTGCATTGTGTCACATACAGTGTGCCAGGTACTGTTGTATAGTCTTACTGGTTTCACTTTGTTGCTGTGCAGAACATGGTTTGGTATATAGTATGTGCCTGGCACTGTCAGGCAGTTGTGGGATGAGCAGTGATATGTTGTATTAAAAGTGTGTATCTACTGACAGCCAATAGGTTGCTATATATGGCATTTCATTGATGTCTGTACTTTAGAATGTTAAGTGTGCCACATGACTTGCTCACAATTATTGTTTTATTGTCTTCCAGGGACATGCCTTACTATAGAAAGCCCGCATATTCCCATGAAGAGGAGGAAGTAATCCTGGATGCCCTTTTACAACATCACAACCTGCTGTTCTCCAGAAACAGCCAGGACCAGCATGGGCGCACTGCACTGTGGCAGGATGTTGTCCATCGGGTGAATGATGTAGGCATGCATAACTGGACTTATGAGCAGGTACGCCATCACTGCAGTGATTTAATCAGACATGTCCGGCAGCATGCCTCCGATGTCCACAGACAACAGCTTGCCACAGGTGGTGGTGCAGCAACACATACACCCCTCACCAGAGAGGAAGAGCTGCTCCTCAGCATGGTGGCTCTTGGCCAACCACTACAACAGACATGTGTCATCATGGAGGCCGGAGTCACCCAGCACGTTGACTCAGAGCGTGCAGGTAACATGGCATATCTGTAGAGTACTGTTAGCTTGATTGTTAGAACATGCATTTATCAGATGTGTACTGTGTATTCAGAAGATGTGGAGCCTGGTGTCATGCAATACTGATAATTTGGAACATAATATGTATGCCTGTGACTGTCACTTGTTGTACTAATGTAAAATTGCAAACTCACAGCAGCAATGCCATAGTTGTTGACACTGACAAACTGTCTCATATCCTTGTAGGTCCCTCTGGTGTAATAGCAAGACAGCAGACCCATGCTGGTGAGTGTTCTACATTTAATGTAGCATATTACATGTGCATGTCATAGGAGAGTTGTAGGCCATATACACATGTAAAACACCTACACATAATGCATGCTCTGCATGTTCTCTGTGGGACTCTGCACATCCCAGTAACATGAGTAGCTGCCTCAAACACATGCAATACACAGAGCATCCCAACCAGTTGTGGTACATTGTAGTGGACATTGTATAGGAAGAGTCAGTACACATGCACACAACATACACCACTTTGTCATATGCAGTAAGTGTTGCTATGATACACATGGTGTATGTAGACACCTGCTGTAAGGTCATACTCCAGTATCCCAAATGTCATCAACACAGCACACATACTATACCTGAGGGGTAGAGGCCTATCATGGGGTGGTGCGACACACTTCAACACACAACACATTCATGTTAGGCAATGCTCCCTATTGAACACCTTACATACCTATGTAACAACTGGCTGTGAAATGGTTAATGTAGCCAAAGTGGTGCAGGACAGGTACAGCAAGATAGTTGCCAGTGTGGCATACATTAGTGGCCTTGAGTGACCACATGATGCTGCCTAATGATGGCTCATGGTACTACACTACATCCAGTTACAGTAACTACAGTACTACACATAGCAGTCATTGCTATACACCTGACAGTTGTGTGCATCTGGCCATGGTATGTATACCTATGAGTGATGGTGCACAGGACATTGGAAAGCATTTTAGACTTGCACAGCAATGTTGTGTCTATGTACACATTGTGTTCCAGGGTGAGGCCAATCATTGAACAACACACATGCATCAAAGGCATGTATACTGTTATCAACAAGGACTCGCTACACTCGCACTGCATGCTGTTGAGCAACACACATCCTGCATGCTGACACGTGTGATAGGACTCTTTTGCTTGTGATACTGTACTCCACCATCAACCACTAATGAGTATGTTCCATATTGCTGTCGGTGTGTGTGTGTGTGTGTGTGTGTGTGTGTGTGTGTGTGTGTGTGTGTGTGTGTGTGTGTGAGTGTGTGTGTGTATCAACTTGACTGAGTAGTGTATTTGTGTGCATGTGTGTATGTGTTCATGTGTTCATGTGTGCAAGTGTGCATGTGTGCATGTGTGCATGTGTCCATGTGTTCATGGCTGCATGTGTTCATGTGTGCATGTGTTTATGTGTGCATGTGTTCATGTGTTCATGTGTGCATGTGTGCATGTGTTCATGTGTGCATGTGTTTATGTGTGCATGTGTTCATGTGTTCATGTGTGCATGTGTGCATGTGTTCATGTGTTCATGTGTGCATGTGTGCATGTGTTCATGTGTTCATGGGTGCATGTGTTCATGTGTGCATGTGTGCATGTGTGCATGTGTTCATGTGTTCATGTGTGCATGTGTGCATGTGTTCATGTGTTCATGTGTTCATGTGTGCATGTGTTCATGTGTGCATGTGTGCATGTGTTCATGTGTTCATGTGTTCATGTGTGCATGTGTGCTAACATCCTGTACAGATTGTAAAGTGTGTTTCCTGTCTTCCTGTCACAGGTGCTGAGGTATTGTTGGATGAGTGCAGCAGGGAACCTGAAGTCACTGCCACAAATAGTGGACATGATGACACATGTGTTGTGGCACAGGCAGGTTTGTCAGGGTCTGTCGTTGGTCCGACAATCGACAGTAAACAGCTGTCCACCCCATCTATGCGCACATTCATACTGCCGATACATCCCTCAACACCAATGGCCTTAGCGGAGGAACAGCATACAGTAGGCATTGACCAGGATAGTGTGGTATCTATGGCACATGCAACCCCACACAGCAGCCATACCCAGACACCTGGAACGGTACCACATAGGCATATGTCCAGGGGGTTTCGTGGGAGCACTGCTGGTCATAATGCCCCTGGCAGATGTGCCCCCACAGGTCTCACAACCTCAGGTATGTTCCGGGCTGTAATGTAGGCACAGGCATGTATGGAATGGTACACCAGGCAGGGACTAAGGGCGCAGAGGGCTCACAACACCGCTATCAATGACAGTATCTGTGACCTTGCCGGTGCCATCCGTAATTACACCGAGGTCATTGATAGACATTGGGGGAGACACTAGATGTCCTCCACAATGTAATGTCCATGTGCCAGGACAGTGCAGGATGGCTGAGATGTCGACGTGGACATATGCCAGTGGCATCATCAGCTGGCAGTCGTCACGGATGACACACAAGTCCCAGCCACTCCCGTAGTGGCAGTACCAGCCCCAGCAATGTTGGGACTGGGCTGTCAATAGACCATCCTAGACGACTACGTGCACGTGGCTCTGGCCAGTCCCAGCAGGGACATGGGTCCAGTCGACATCCCTCTGCCTCTGACGATAGTACCCAGTCTGGCTTAGTACCCGATACTGTCCGTGGCACCCCTTGCAGGCACAGTTACTGTGTCCATGGCCGGAGACAGTGATCTGTACAGCCTGGCAGGTACAGTCTGTGGCTGTCCCACAAAATCCCGTATTTGGCAGCCACAAGGTGGAACTGTGTGCATGCAGACACACACACACATAAACCAAACACCTAGGGCTAACACATACACACACATATTACATCAACATTGACCCTTACTGTACTGTTGTCCCTCACACACACACACACACACACACACACACACACACACACACACACACACACATGTCGATTGGATGGGTCATTGTCGGGCTCTGGCAAACCAATAACACACCCTGTGCAAATGATGAAACTGTGCCACCTCCTGTCATCTGTGACAATGATGCAGGAACGGGTTTACATGGTGCTGATGCACAGGGTGACCTAATAGCAGTGTAGCAATGTTAGCATGTTGTCAACAGCAGAGTGTACTGATATCCTTGTAGGTATATCTGAGCAGGCATGATGCATTAAAGCTATGATTATCAATGTAGTATTGTTTACACCAGTGTTAATTCCAAGAATGTATCGTCCACCCATGTGCCACTTGGCTGATGTGTGTGGTACTGGCAGCATGTGTTGGTGAGTGGATTGTATGTGTGTGATGTGTGCAGTACAGATTTGCAGGTGTACATTTGTGAACATGGTGGAGGTGCACTGTCTGCATGTACGTGCATAGTGGGCACATGGGAAGGGTGACATGCCCTGTATTACACAGTGTTAACACTTCATATTTCCTATTGGTGGCCAGTATGCATTTTACTACACATATGTTACAACTTGGGTACACATGTGTGTATGACATGGGTTGACACTATGCTGTGGGTGATAATGTTTATATCAGTCATTGGTTTGCATTCTGGTAGTATACATAACTTCAACAGCCTGATTTTACCCAATCGTTAAATGATGTCTTGACAACTAACACACAGATGTAGGATACACGGTAGCATTTGAATCCTTCCAGTACTATACTATACCAGTAACCAGTGGTATTGACCGCCACCCATTCCTGGAACCACTCCTGTTTGGCATGTAGCTGTCCTAGTTACAAGCAAACACACTAGGGATATGTCCGTCCAGATCTGGTAATGCATACAGTGGCCTACAATGCATTCTCTGGATGAGACACTTATCCTCCACAAGGGTATCATACAGACAGATACCTGTTGACCAACCCATGCTGTAAAGCTATAAGCCAACTACAGCATAGTCATCCACATTTAGTATACATAGTATCCTGACAGTACCACATTGGTAGTAGCCCACAACATGTAGCAGGGGTACCGATGTGTACATACAGACACATGTTATGTCATCTGTCCTTTGGTATTCACATTTCCAAAGGTATGCTGATGTCCCTCAGCGTATCACATAACAAGAAGGGGTCTGTATGCATATCCTCGGAGGTGTTGTACACCTATAATGAATGGCCATTATTGACAGACTGTGTTGTGTTTGAACATGTCTGAAATATACCCCAGGCATGAACCCTCACTCACACTATTCTATAGAAACTGTCATGGGTGTGTGTGACACAGATGACCTAGGCCACAGATCACTACAGTGGCTGGCCTTGCCACATACATACATATGTGACCAAAGGTCTGAGAAGCAGCAGCACAGACTGTCAATGGTAACAGATGTATTCGTGTAGAAAGCAGGCTTCACACCTATGAACTAATTGAGGTCACATGTACATATATGTATTTGCCACACAGATATCAGTTGAGGTCACATGTACATATATGTATTTGCCACACAGATACCTGAAGTGTGCAATGCACATACTGTTGTTTTACTAATATGTCATACAGTTGTAAAAGCAAAACCCACAACACATTGACCAACAGTGTTGCACACACACACACTCAGCAATTGCAGGATTCAAACCCCTACCTAACTATGTTATGATACTAGAGAGATACGCATTAACATGATGCACTATATGCTTTACTGGGAATTTTCATTTCCACTGCTGTATTTGTGGGATACTGACATCATCAGACCTGCCAAAGAGGAGTTTACCTCTTTTAATGTGTTTTCCCAGTCTCCAAAAAGGGCACTCCTCTCAAAGGGAATTGCACACACACATACACCCTCAGCAATTGCATGATTCAAACCCCTACCTAACTATGTTATAATATTAGAGAGATACGCATTAACATGACGCGCTATATGCTTTATTGGCGAAATTTGTTTCCACTGCTGTATTTGTGGGATACTGACATCATCAGACTTGCCAAAGAGGAATCTACCTCTTTTAATGTGTTTTCCTAGTCTCCAAAAAGGGAACTCCTCTCACAGGAAATCACCCCCCCCCCAACACACACACAAATTGCAGGATTCAAACCCCTACTTAACTATGTTATGATACTACAGAGATACGCATTAACATGACACGCTATATGCTTTACTGGATGTTTTAGTTTCTCCTGCTATATTTGTAGGATGCTGACATCATCAGACTGGACATGGTAATGTGTGTGCACTTTGTTTTATGCAATCCCAGGAATGAACCATGTGGGTCAGCAGGTGTTAACAGCTTGAACAGGACTCCACAATTCTTAGCTTGTGTGATCTATCTGTCGACAAATTGCCATTCATTCATATGACAATACATATTTATGCACAGGTTGTTGATTTTGTGGATATGACATGTGTCTGTGATGTTGATAAAGGGCTATTCAGAGTCTATGTGGGACGTGTGTAGCTCCTTTCAGTGATGTGTGTCCTGGGTGGCTGCCTTGCAAACAGTCTAGCAGGTTTGGGAACCATGATCTGCCCATGAACATACCACGGTCGGTAGGGTTGTGTGTTTGTCGGCTTCCAATAGCTCTGTTTATGACTTCAATCATGATGGACTCAATGGCCTTGCAGATCAGACGTCATAGGCTTATAGGACTATAGTTCCCATGGTCTGTTGTGCACCAACACTTGTGGGGTGTGCCATATGTTGCTGTAACACATTCAAAAGTTTCAGATCCTGTAGAGAGGGTGAGGCTCAACAGACTGTTCAGGTGCAGGGTCTGTTTGTTCTGTTGTTCACTTATGACACATATAGGGAAACAATGTAATCCAATTGATGCCATGTTTTCAGCTTTGGAAGGAGCTGTTTACCCATTCTACATGTGATATCTCCTGGTATGATGATACGGACTTTTGTCAGTGGGAGGTGAGTATGTATGTATGGGCCTGTCTGACAGGATGTCGGCATTGTCAGTCAGGTACAGTTGGCCCTGACTCAGGACATATATGAGTGTACATTGCTATTTATGACATAGTTGAAGGAAGTGTCATGGTTCTGTCTGGATTCCTTCGCAGATAATCTTTCCAAAACACTGACAAACCTGAGCACTAAACCCCTGTTATACTCTTTTACACACTTAACACCCTACTGATCCTTTTTGGTCAGTCAACAGAGAGTATTTCATCATAATATCCTGGCATGTCCAAAGGTTGGTTTTGTGTGTACTCTCCAGTCCAGCTGGTGAATATGGGAATTTTGAGGCAATGTTACAACTGCCTTATGTACACAGACAACCCTCACCTCCTCCCAACAAACTCAGATATTTGTGAGAGATGCAACTATATAGACAAACAGGAGGCTCAGATCTCTCGACCCATGACCGGCACAGTCTATCAGGTGGTGAAGGTAACCACACACACCACAAATCCAGTCTCACATAGACCTATAGCAACAGCAAACAAAATACATTACCACACAAATACATACTCGGAGGCTCTAAATAATATCTGCCTAAGCAGCAGAGACCTCCTAAGCAGACACCCAAACAACTGCTACCCCACAACAATACCCACATATCACATGGTTCACAAAGTCAGTGTGCCACACAGTCACTGCCCTTAGGGCTGAACAACACACCTATTACACTTGTAATAGGTGACTCTATTGTCAGACACGCTGATGTCCCACTCACCAGGCTGAACAAGGAGAAGGACACTTTGAGCTGTCTGTTGGGTGCCAGGTTCCGCCACATAACACATGCACTCAGATCACTCCAAAGCAAGTACAAATATGGCTCCATCATTGTCCATGCTGGTGTGAATTATCTCAGACGTTCCTCCCTGGACTACATGACAAGAGACATAGAGGAGCTCTCTGATCATGTAACCCAGGCCAGTATGACCCTGAACTTGCGTAGCATCTTACGCTCACCAAGAATGATGGCACAGTATACAGACAAGCTGATTAATTTTAACAGTTGGCTAACATATTGGTGTCATTCAAAGGGGATCCAGTGTCTGTCAGCCTGAGATGACATGCTCGACATGCCACGTAGCTTTGCTATGGACAGCTTGCACCTGTCACCCCTGGACTTTCGAATACTTAAGGCTGTTGCCACCCCCATAGTGCCTTTTTTAGGCAAGGCTCAAAAGACAAACCCACATCCATAGACAATACAAGGTAAAAGAAACTAAGGGTAATGCTGCTCAACACCAGATGTCTAAACCTCAGAATGCACGCACTCAAGACTCTCCTCAGTATGGAGAATGTCGATATCTGTGCAGTGACAGACACCTGGTTCAGGCTCCCAAAAGCACCCCAGTACTACCAGATTATACTTCATACCATGCTTTTCGGCCACAATACTCGGACCAACCAACAAATATAGGGAGAGTATCCGTATACATCACAGATACACACACCTCCAGGTTAGTAGCACTGCACGAAGCATCAGAGACCATACATGTGCAACTAACAGTGGGCAAAACTGCCTTTCAGTTTGTAGCCTGCTACAGACCACCCTCCCAAACTCAGGAACCCCACTGGGCTTTCCTGGGAACACTGGAGAATATGACGGCCTCTCCAAACACCGTTATATGGGGTGACTTCACCTATCCAAACATTGACTGGGAATACTACTCAAGCCCCAACACCCTCGCCCAATGGTTGCCAGAATTTCTAAACTCAAATGCTATGTCACAACTGGTCACCACACCCAAAAGAGGGGAAAACATATTGGACCTGATCATCACCAACATGGGGACTCTATGTTCCACACCAGAGGTATACCCCTCATTGGTAAGGTCAGACCATACATTTATCTCACTGGACATCCATATCCCATCCCCACCCCCATCCTAGGTACTCTCGGTGAAGAACATACCAAAAGCAAATGTCACACTTCTCAAAACTGATGTGGTATCCTTCAAAGACCCTAGGAAAGAGGTAAATATGGCTCAGACCGCTGAATCCTTTACAAACGCATTCTATTGACACCTACTGGAATGCATGGATCGTACTTTCCCAAATACAAACAAGACTCACTCCTCCAAAGGCAGGGGACCTGTCTGGTGGACCCCGGCCATAAATAAGCTATACAACAAAAGGAGGGGGCTACTACTACATGATAGAGCACAATCTCAAAAAGGGAAGGCATCTCTGATCAGTACTAGCAAGAAGCTGCGTTCACTCATGAATTCATCTAAGACCCGCTTCGAAAGGTAAATTGCACCAGACACTAAGGACAATCACAAGGCCTTCTTTAGTTATGTCAGGAACCTGGGTGCCAACTCCCAGATATGCTGTGAGTTACTGCAAAATGACAATACACACACTGAACCCACAGACATTGCCAACATCCTGGCAAACAGGTTCAGTGCAAATGTCACCCCCCATGCCCCCTAATGAGCAAATGTCCATACCAACAGAGTGCAGCCTCCCCTGACATCACAGATGAACAGGTGAGAGCTGCCCTCTTCAAAGCAGACAACACAGCATCAATGGGACCCGACGGTGTCCCGGCCTGCGGCTTACACGAGCTTCATGACGAACGTAACCCTCACATTAAGTCACTGTTCAGTATCAGACTTACTACAGGATATGTACCCAAGGAATGGCGTACAGCAACAGTGGTCCTGCTCCACAAAGGTGGTGCCACAATGGACCCCGGATACTATCGCCCTATAAGCCTAACTAGCCTGGTCTGCAAAGCTATGGAGCGTATCATCATGGAAGTCATACACAAAGACATCAGGAACCTACAGACACTGGATCCTACAAAATTCAGCTTTGTTGTGGGCAGATCTTGCCTCTTAGGTTCATAGGTTCATAGGTTCATACTAGGCTATCTGCCCGAGGGCATTTACAAGCCTAGCCCATAGTTTTGTGGCTTACGCCACCCCTTTAGTATGGGGAACTATACCCATTATTTTGCTGTGCCTCTGTTGAGCAGTGACACTGAGGTAATCCCTGGGGTATATCTGCGATCTCCCATCCATTGGTCAAGATTTCTCTTGAACAAGGTCAGCGAGGTGCTCTGCCTCACATATACCGGGATTTTATTCCACAGCATAGGGAGTCTTTGGGTGATGAATCTATCCCTCCAGCACGTCCTATTAATAGCCGTGAGGTTTAAGTCTCCGCCCTTGTGGCTCTGACGGATCTAGATTTTTGAGGTGAAGCATATTCATCAAATCTGGGTTTGACATGGCCTTGTATGTTAGGCAAAGGTCACCTCTGAGCAAGCGGTGACTGAATAGAGCTGGAGTTCTTTCAGTCGGGCAGCATAGGACAGATGTTTGAGACCCTTTATCCTTTTGGTGAGGAACTTTTGTGGCCTCTCCAGCTGCTGCAAGTGTCGGGTCAGATACATTCCGAATGGGGCATTGTACTCAATCATTGGTCTGATGAGTGATGAGTATAGGAGACTATGACCTCCCTTGATCTAGATGAGAATCCCTTCATGATAAGGTGGGCAATGTAGAAGGTCTTCCTAACTACTTTAGCTACATGGGTGTCGAATGACAGACTACTATCAACCTGGGTCCCCAGGTCCCTGATAACTTCTTCTGTGCTCAGTGGATTGCCACCTATTTGGTAGCTAGGGGTAACCTTGTTTTTCCCGAAGGGTATGACTATGCATTTTTTGGCATTTAACTTTAGGCCATGGCTCTGGCACCAGTTATCCGTTTCTGTGAGACCCTTCTGAAGGATATCTGTGTCAGATGTGTTTTCTACTATGGCGCCCAGTTTGCAGTCATCTGCAGCCCAGTTTGCAGTCATCTTGAACCTGGTCGACTTCTCTAAACAGTTACCAGGTCCATAGATGTAGGGAAGGTAGTCCACACAGCCTACCAGGACCTTGCAAAACCCTTCAACACAATACCCCACTCGGGCATCATACATAAGCTCACCAGCTTAGATATCAACACATATGTCACAAGATGGATTGCTAACTGGATCAGGGATAGCACCCACATGGTCAGTATTGCAGGTGCCATGTCTGACTCTACACCAGTTACACGTGGCATCCCACAAGGCTCAGTTCTGGGACCTCTCTTGTTCAGTATATATTTCTCTGATGTACAGGCTAACACAGGAGGAATATGGCTGACCATGTTCACAGATGACTGCAAACTGGGTGCCATATTCGAATCTCCAGCTGGCACAAGCATCCTCCAAAAAGGTCTCACAGAGATGGATAACTGGTGCCAGAGCCACGGCCTACAGCTAAATGCCATTAAATGCATGGTCATCCCCTTTGGAAATAACAAAGTGCCCATACATTACCACATAGGTGGTAATCCATTAAGTACGGTCGAAGTTATTTGGGATTTGGGGACACGAATAGTTAGTAATCTTGCCTTTGACAATCACGTTGCCAAAGTGGTTAGACAGACCTTCTATTTAGCCCACCTTATCCCAAAAGGTTTCACATCTAGATCAAGTGAGGTCATTGTGCCCCTATACTCATCAGGCCCATGATTGGATACAATGCCCCATTTGGGATGTACCTTACCCGACACCTGCAGCAACTGTAATGGCCACAAAAGTACCTCACCAAGTAGATCTAGGGACTCACACAGATGCCCTATGCAGTTCGGCTAAAGCTCTACTCAGTCACTTACCGCCTACCCTGATGCCATCTGTGCCTGTTGTTTAAAGCCATGTCCAACCCAGACTTAATGGACATGCTCCACCTCTGGATATTCGAATCCCTTAGAGCTACACGCTCCAGGGACTTAAACCTCAGCACAGATATTAATAGGACATGCTGGAGGGACACATTCATATCCCAGAGGCTCCACTCACTCTGGAATGGGATCCCAATCCCGCATAGGCAGAGCCCCCCAATGACCCCCTACAGGAGACATCTTGACGAGTGGATGGTTGATCGTATGTTTACCCCTGGGATCTCTTCTGGGTCCTTGCTAGACAGAGGCACAATAAACTAAACATAAAAGGCCTATCTTGTGTGACCTACTATTCACAGGCACAGTCTACTAATCTAACAGGGCTGCGAAAGCCAAACACACTCTAGCTAGGCTTATAAATGCCCTAGGGCAGATAGCCTAGTATCAACCTATGAACCTATGATAATGTTCGGGATGCACATTGTTTATTGATGATACTGATTTCAGGTTTTTTATCTTCTTTGCTTTCCCACTTTCTATGAACAAGCTAAGTATCTGCAGAACATATTTTATTATGACAGGGTTGCAATATATTATATATGTGTCTGTTGCCATATAACTGTGTGCAGAAGGCGGATTGGTGAATAGTGAGAGGTTCCTGGCTTAACACATGCAACTGCCAGATATGTGTGGCCCACTGCTCTACTCAGACATGGCCTAAGTGTGTGAGCATGCCCAGTTTGGCCTTTCAGTGTTTTGTTGCCTGACATTTGTCTCATTTATTCAAGTTTGGCCTTTCAGTGTTTTGTTGACTGACATTTGTCTCATTTATTCAAGTGTGTGAGCATGCCCAGTTTGACCTTTCAGTATGTTGCTGTCTGAAGTCCACTACATTTGTTGATGTGTGTGAACATGACCAATAATAACATTTATACTATATGTGTATTGAAAATCAGGTTCTATTCTTACTGCAGGGCTCACCTTTGTGTCATAACTCGACAGGGATTATGCTGTGCCTGCAGGGTTTCCATGAGATACTTTGCATAGACTTATCAACATTTCTTCATACAGGCTGACTAGTGATATACTGTTATGGTTTAGTGATTTAGTACTGTGACTATAGTGCACAGTATCCTGGGTTCGAGGCCTGTCACTGCTTTATATTTTCATACTCAGCAGACCAGACTGCTTAAGGGCCAGTAGAGCAAATATGAGCATGTTGGCTTTTGTTCAGCTATGCCCAACTTAGACCAAGCTTGTCCAACATTGCTCAATGTTAACCAACATTGCTGAACGTTGTCCAATATTGCTCAACATTGACCACAGTTGTGCTAGTGTGTGCAATTTTATTTACATATACTAAATGGTGGTAAAAGCTGCTTAGCACTGCTTTATATTGCTTAACACATGGCAATCATGCCTCAGGTGGTGCTGCAGGGCTGCCTATGTCGGATGCACATACCACACTCCCTATACATGTTTGTAAACAGGTAGTGTCAGGTTAGGCATCCCTTTTACTATATGTGCGAGTCAGAGAGAGGTATCATTTCCAGGGTTCCTACTGAGCCAGTGTATGTGCTATGGATTGCCTCTTTGCCAAGGTCAAAGCATACTGGGCACACCTCCTTCTGCCTACTGGGGCAGGCTCAGGTTGTTCCTCCTCCGAGTCACACTCTGCCTGTGATGGCCTTGGCAATGGTGGGGGGCTGTTTGGCCTGGGCCTATGCTGCTTCTGCTGCAGCTGTTTTCGCAGGATCATATTATGTAGCATAGCACATACCATGACAATATGGGTACATGCAGTTTGTGAGTACTGCAAGGCTCCACCAGATGTGTCCAGGCACCGGAACCATGACTTGAGCAGCCCAAACACACACTCGATTAATTTCGTGTTTGTGCATGTGCCTCATTATGGCGTTCCTGTTCAGGTGTGTGTGCATTTATGATGGGTGTCATCAGCCACGGCTCCAGTGCATAGCCAGCTTCCCCCACTAGGTGACCATGAGGGATGTCCCCATTGGCAAATGTCTGGTACAGCTGTGTCAGATGCCAAATATGGGAATCATGGTAGCTTCCAGGGCAGCCAGCACACACATTCAGTATTATGCCCTGGGCATCACACACAACCTGGCAGTTGATGGAGGGGAAGCCAGTGCGGTTAAAATAGGCCCTACCCCGCTCACCGGCTGGTGCTTTGATGCATATGTGCGTGCAGTCTATTGCACACACTACCTCAGGGTATTCCGCTATTTGCTGGAAGAGACGCATATTGCTGGCCAATACCTCACAGGAATTGGGGAAATATACATGATCACTGACATGTGCTGACATGGCATCCAGGAACTGGTGCAGTACCCTGGGTGCTGATGCCTGTGATATCCCCATCATATCACCAGTTGGTCTTTGGAAGGTACCTGTTGCTAATATTCTTAGGCCAACACATACCTTGGTTTCCACTGGGATGAGTTCCCCTCTGTTGGTTCTGTGTGTAAGGCGTGGCCTGCACAGCTCAACAATTTGCTGCAAAAGGTCTCTGTCCACTCTATAGCGCTGCACTATCTAAAGCTCATGTAGCCCCTGATAGGTTACCCTGGGCCTGTACACTCTTCTCCGTCTCCTCACTGTGGGTTGTCCAGCAGCATTCGCATTGTCACCACCCTCAGCATGTTGCATATGTCGCCTTATAACAGCAGTGGCAGCCCCTAACATTTCTTTGTCTCAGTAAAGCTTTTTCAGTTTTCACTTCTATTAGCTTACTGCAATGTTGCAGTGTCTCTGAGAGAATCATAGTGGAATGTTGTTTGCAGAGTTTTAAGTGCTGGGCTGGGCTGGGCTAGTGTACTGCCTGTGTAATTGCCTGATTCTGATTGTTTTCACCTGCTAGCTCTACTAGTACTCCCTGGTTAACTTCCTACTATTTGTTGTGCTTCCTTTTCCCTTTCTGTTTCCTCAGGGGGTCAGCGCCATGCACACAAGCGCAAACACGCTCACACCAGCTCACACGCGTGCACACATGCTTACATGGACTAAAACATGCTTATTCTTGCTAAAATGCGTGCACACCGGCGCAAACGCGCTTACACAACTTTAAACAGTCTTAGACATGCTTACTCCGGCTTAAACGCGCACTCACAGGCGTACACACGCGCACACAGTCTTACTCGGTTATAGAGGTGCGCACCCGCGCACATACACGTTGCAAGCACTTCAACAAGAAACTTTAGTGTTATCCACGACATACACCTTCAATTTCTTGCCTTTAGCTAGGCTACCTGTTGACACACCTCTTCCAGTGATGTGTAACTGACAGCAGACACATGCCACTCTGCTCCAATGAGCTTCACTTCTTTCATACATACCCTCCTCGTGATGTCACCTATCTTCTACTCTGTTACTCCCCTTATCCTACTCCTACACTCCACTGACTGTGCTCATTTGCTATGTAAACTTGGGATTCACTATCCTTATCCTCATTTGCATAGGATTGCCTACTAATGCTTGGTTACATCTCTTAGACTGAGCTTTCCCCCTTAGCAACCTCTACTCAGTAGCCATGTTGTCTTCAGCCTGCCATTCCCTTGCATTGTAAATTAAGAATTACAATAAAATCCACATTTGTGGATTTTAATTATTGGTTTTCTGGTTTTTAGAGCGCAGCACATTTGCGCGGCACTGCGCTACACTTAAACATCGGAGATTGGGATAAAAAAAAATTATTTTATTTTTATTTTGCATCGGTGAACATTGCCAATGCTAGTATTTTTGGCCATTGGCATGCTTCCTCAACTGGATGCATCATTTTTTGGAGCTGTCACGGCTCCGTTGTGCTATTTGCAGAACCGTACTCAGTTGTCAATGGAGTATATTTCTGCAAATAACACTACTCTTACTCGGACAGGTTCGGGTTTCCTGGATCGCAAATTTACCTCATTTGCATAGCTTTCGCCTGCAATTGAGGTAATTTGCACATCCTAGCCCTGTCCGTGTAAGAGTCGTTTTAGGAGCTCTGTTGCACGTCCCTACCGGCTGTTCCTGGATTGCTCGGCGGACATGTTGGCTGCATGGAGTCTTACTCTGCTCTTAGACTCCGTGCAAGCCTTCATGAATCCAGCCCATAATAACTGGCTAGGATTGGTAAGACCCAATCATAACTCTTTGTAGTACATGGAGTGTTATCTACTCTATGTGCTATCAATTGCAAAAAAATAAATTGAAGTGTTTTACCAGCTTTGAAAGTCAGTAAAGCACTTAGAGAGTATTGTCACCTAGTCACAAAAGTAAATGTAAGTGGAATAAAAAGTCAGGGATAGTTTATTTCTTTAAATAAGTTACTAACAGACTGATGTCTGTAAACTTCACAGAACAGGAATATGAGGCAAGATATTTAGGAACATTTGAGAGTGAAGAAATGTCCCTTTCATAAGACCTGACCATAGCAGCTCTCAGGTGGTGTATAACAATTGTCTCATGCTATAGAAGCACTTTATACTGGTACTGAATTTCTTTATCTGGGCTATGCCTGCAAGTGGTCTGTTGTGGTCAGTCTACTACCCTAGCAAACATACGAAGAGCAGTGAGCTCAGGGCTGAACCCTAATGCAACTTGACTCCCACTGGTAATCCTTCTGTGAGTCTGAACGCAGTTCCAGCTTGTGTCACTGGGTCCTTCCATATAGCTATCATTAATTTTACCAGAACTTTGAACAATCGCCTAGTCCCTGTTGATCATAGAGTCTTCTTCTAACCACTGCTTGCCAGCTGATTGTGACCACCAGTGTTTTATGCTGTGGGCCAGCTCTTTCACTGCTGATGACTTTGCAGTCTCTGATTCTACTCTGATGTCCTTTGTTTACTAGGAGGAAGTTTATCTGGGTTGTACGTCACTCTTGTATATGATTCGATGACAGCATCTCTTGCTCAGTTAGGTGTTAGTCACTACCAAGCCATTTACCAGAAAGAAGTCAGGAATTGCCACTCATTCATTATTCCTGCTGCCCCCACCCATGTGGACTTAGGCAGTCCTCATATCCTGTTCTGTCTGTCCCATTTGACTGTAATATGCTAATGAGAAATGTTATAGTAGTGTACACAGACTGGTCTACCTTAAAAAACTACTAAACACAACAGTACATAAATATACCCTCCATGTGGAAAAAAAAAACAAAACAGTTTATTTAATCCAAATTACAGAACATCACCTGGTGCAATAGTATATGAATATGGTCATTTACATGCAGCTTTCACTCCATCCGGAAAGAAATTAAAATAATAGAGTGTTATTTGACATATCACAACTAAATTTATCTTCAGAACAAATTAGCAGAGTTCTCAGCAACACATAAACACTGTATTTTAGCAGAAACACAAAACAAATAACTGTAGTAATATGCACACGAGAAATGGCACATTTACCCAGGCAATGTCAGATTCAAAAAGTGATGACTAAAATGAAAAAGAATAATGTGTATGAATCCCAAAGAGCAATGTTGTATATTCCACACTTAGAAAACACAACTAGATAGAATCATGCACATAAAAACTAGCATTTCATACCACATATATTATACACAGCATAATTACAAAGCTAAATCAAAATACTGAAAACCGAGCCCCACAACCTTTCTTCATTCTTGCACTGTTAAAAAAAAAATCACAAAACAAAATTTTGGGGGGTTTGGGAGGGTGGTTTAATGGTTAAGATGTTTGCCTTACAAACACAAGGTGTGGGGTTTGAGTCTCACAAGGGATAATTGGCTAGGCTTAAAATGTCTCACAAGGACAGTTAGCCTAGTACTGTTAAGGTATTTTGTACCAAATACTGTTAAGACCCTAGCTACAAAAATGTATAACAAACACTGCTGAGGACAAAGTCTAAGAGGATTTGTTTAGGATAGCAGAGAGTCTCTGCCATCCTGTTTCATTACCCTAATCCTGCTGCTCCATATGACATCACAGAAGGGAGGCACAAATTTTATGCAGTACTTTACAATGATGAGGTACTGAATGTAAGGGAGTCCTGCTATACTAATATCAGGTAATAAGATTCATAGTAATGTATCTCATTACCCATTTCTGGTGACAGCCAAGGCCTTGGTGGATCCACTGAGGCTATCCAAAGTCATTTGGCACTACAATTCCACTTATA
>NC_056729.1:529451051-529616051 GCF_019279795.1 Protopterus annectens | reverse complement strand
ATAGTTGTCTGTATTTGAGAAGATGAGGAGTTTGTTTAGTTTTCATCCAGGCTTTCCAGACACTGTCTCTTTGTTTCATGATAGTCTTAGTTTCTTTTGAAAGCCAGGGGGTATGATTAGATTTCACTCTGATCATCCTAGAGGGAGCTAGGGAGTCCAGAGTATTTAGGAAAATGCTATTAAAAGCATCAACTGCATCATTCAGGGCAAGTTGTCTAAGGATGGACCAGTCAATCTTTTGTAGAAGTGAGTTAAACTGAGAAGAGTTAAATGAGAATAGTTTCCAACAATCTCTATAGACGTGAGGTTTAGGAGTGTGTGGGTCATATCTTAGGATAGAGGTAGGGAGATGGTCACTAAGGGAGTCTGGTAGGGTTTTGGGCTGGTGGCAATGTTGAAGGGAGTTAGTAAGAATCCAATCTATTATGGAGCTGGAGATAGAGTTTTTGTGGAAACGAGTGGGGGTAGAAATGAGTTGGTGGAAAGGGAGAGTCAGTAGAAAGTTTTGACCAGTCTATATTGACATCACCAAGGTTGAGTGTTTCATAAGGTACGTTGAGATAGAGCCAGGATAGTATGTTTTCGAGAATGGGTATATTGTTGCCAGGAGGAATATAGATGGAAGCGATAGCAAGTTTTTTGTGAGGATTCAGATGAAGATTGAGAATGAGGAGTTCAGCAGGGTGGAAGTTAGGAATATGTGTGGGGTAAGGTGAAAAGTTAAGGCTGTTAGAGTAGAGGGTGGCTACACCACCTCCTTTCTTTGACGTTCTATCAGAGCGGTAGATGTCATAACCAGGGGGGAGTATTTTACTGTTTGAGTTATGAGGCTTGAGCCATGTTTCTGATAGGGATAGGATGTGAGGGGTGTTGTAAGCTAACCAAGAGTGTAGTTCAGTAATTATATTTGCTAGACTTTGAATGTTTAATATATAAAAGGTTAGGTGTTTGCAAGGTATTTGGAAATGGGACTGAGGTTGTATGTTTGGTTGGTTGTTGGAAGAGGGTTGTGAGGAGGAGGTAGTTAAGGTAGATAAAGGGGGGGGTAGGGGCAAGGTGAAGAGGGGCCAGGGTTGGGGTGGATGTCCGCTGAGGAGAATAATTGTTTATAGAGAAAAGCACCTGATGTGAAAAGTAGATAGTATTTGGGAGGTCTAGATTTAGTCCTATTAGCTGGTTTGAGAATTTAAAATATGTGCCTTTTGTACAGAGTTGTGTTAGTAGAGTTAAATCGGTCTGGAGAGATGGAAAAAGAAGATGAAGTAGAAAAGCTGTAGTGTGAGTGTGAGGTAGGGGAACAAAAGAATGGATTTGAGAGGTTGAAGATATAAGTAGATGCAGCATGATGAGTAGTTTGTTTAAGGAGGGAAGAGGGGAACTGTAAGAAATAATTATAAAGTAGGTGAGTATGTTAAGTGTGATTTGATGTTGGATTATGGGAGTGGTAATAGACAGGAAGTGGAATTGTAGTGGATGTTGGATTGTGGGAGTGGTAATATACAGAAAGTGGAATTGTAGTGGATGGCTGGGCAGGAAGGGGAGGGATGGTTAAGTATAAAGGAAACTGTACAGGGGTTGGGTGGGAATGGAGGTAGGGTAGGGGAGCGAAGTGAGTCCGAGCGCAGTGAGGGTAAACGGTGCAGGGTTAAACCCAAAAGGAAAGTCTGATAAAAAGACAATCAGTGAAAGAGAAAGAAAGGGAGAGGAAAGTGTGTAGGGTTCTAGCTAAAAGTAGAGGTAATGGGCCTGAGATTAGAACAGCAGGAGCTAGGAAGCAAGACACAAGTCTAGAAATGTAAGCAAGAGCAGGGTAGGACAAGGTATAGGGAGTTATTAGAATATCTTACTGTGGTAAACAGGAAAACAAGCAATTTAAAGGAGGAATGGGTAAAGAGAAAAGAGTAGTTCAGAAAGGAGGTATGATTAACAGTGGAGAGGGAGCAGGCAGATTAGAGGAGAAATTGGTATGGAGAAAAGAATAGTTCAGAAAGGAGGTAAGGTTAACAGTGGAGAGGAGTAGGGCAGAGAGGGGGTAGGAAGACTGAGGAATGTACAGGTAAGAGTTGGAGGAAGAGGTAGTTGAGAGGGAGCAGTCAGCAGGTGGGCTGCAGCCAACACAGGGGTAGGCCAGAGATTATAGGCAGCAAATATAATCTTCAGGTGAGCAGTACATACTTAGATAAATTCCTTTAAGGAAGGAAACCGACTGCAGATATTTGGCAGAAGGTGGTTTTCCAGAGAGATTGGGCCAGAAGTAGAGTCAGGGAAACACAGGTAGCAATTAGGTAAACCTGGAAAACATAAAAATAAGACAAGTGAGTTGTAAGGGGCAATGGGAATAGGGACCAGAAGAGTGACTGAGTAGGGGGACAGTTGTAGTGAGTTTGAGGTAGGATAGGGTGAGTGTGGATATGAGTGGTGGTAGAGGGCAGAGGTGTGGGATTAGTGTGGAGGGGGCAGTGAGGACACAAAAGCAGTGAGACAATATACACAACTAACAAAATAGCTTAAAACATTGCAGGAAATGGTTCAAGTCACAAAGAATCAGTTATTGCTCACTTAAACAACAGATTATTTGCCATTAAGCAACAGTAATGCATTTAGGGTAGCAAGTAGTCAAATCACACACAGCAGATATTAAGTCAAAGTAATGCACCAGAGCAACATGTAGACTATCACTAAAATAACACTTTTACTAAAAAACAGTGAAATCATACACACACACACATATATATATATATATATATATATATATATATATATATATATATATATATATATATATATATATATAATCAAATGTACAAATGAACATGCAGTTCAGATTGGGCGATAGAGCATTAATTGAAGTTAGGATCTGTGGTCGAGTTAATAAATTGGTGGTAGCTAAAGAATAGTAGGACATGTGGTCTGTGGTCGAGTTAATAAATTGGTGGTAGCTAGAAAATAGTAGGACATGTCAATGTAAGAGAAACACTATGAGAGAGGGACAGGGAAAGGCAGACCAGTGCGTGGTAAAAAGACGTGCCAAAAAGGTCTACAGGGGAGTCCTTAAGCTCCTATCATAAAACACATGGAAAGGGTAGATAACCAACTACTGAAAGGCATGATACAGGGACCAAACCATGGTCTAACATCACTTGGCTTAGCATTAGCGACAGAGGTTTAGAGCTTACAAATAGGCAGATACATGGTATCCAGCCATCAGAGGACATTAATTAAAGAAACCTTAAAGATTAAACAGACTAAAGTAATTAACAGCAGTGGCAAATGCTAGATGTAGGGAAAACACATTATGGCAGAAGAGAAAATAGGCCTCTGAGTATGTTAAGGTAATTAAGTTAGAAATATTATGTGTGCAGCTTACTTAAGTCAGAAAAATATTATGCGTTCAGCTAGCAGCAGTATACACCTTTCCTGCTTAGCGTAAGCGTTTGTGTTTGCAGCAAGGTATGGTAGGGACAAGGTATAGCAGACCAACGGTCTCAAAGGGAGTCAATAGAAATTAATAAAACATTCTAAAAAGGGGCAGGTAAGAACTAGAAGAGAAGGACAGTTGCAAAGCCTATATGTATATACACACACACACACATACACACCTATATACATATATGTTTACCATATGTCCAGAACATGGAGTGGAGTCCTACCTCAGCACTAATAGTCCCAACATCTTAGTGCAAGGGGATGTCATGTATATATTGCTGGTATATATGTAGACTGTTGCTACTGTAACAGGGGTTGTCTTAACAGACATGCTATGTGTGGGAGGTCACATATGCTTTTGACATGTACGCCATTGGTTACTGACAGACATCCTAAGGACATCATGGTACATTGCCACTGCTAGCACAGTAATGATCCTTTGGACTACAGCAGAGCTATGACCAATATATGTGGACAGTCTGGCACTCTGTGGTCAATCCAAGGGTCTACACAGATCCCCTTCATGCGAGACTTGTGGACCACGCCTGACAATGTGGATGTTAACAGTCATGTACATGGGTATATCATGTAAATACTGGACTACATATGCCCACACAGTTTATGCATTCACACATGCCAGTTTGTCTTGTCAAATAATACCTGGTAGTGCAGAGGTCACATGGCCACATACTACCCAGTAGTTAGTGACATACATCTGTACAGAATCCCACTGCTTTGTCAGAAATACACAACAGTTATGGTGGCCTGACAACAGTATGTCATGCAAATATCTGGACATAACAGCACACAGGGTAATTACACTAAGCTGCTAGGCATGTAACAAAGCACTGTGCAAACTGCAGGTAGACAGCCACAACACTGGACTACATTTTGTATAGGGGAATACACATGTACCTGTAAATATAGCAGGCTCTACATGCATGTCACAGCACAGAGTAACAGACACCTGTGAAAAAGTGCATACCCACAACCAATGTGAACACAGCCACATATGGTACACAAGCTTAATATGACACTATATGGACTGTCAGATAAACACCATCCTCATATGTGCCACTCACACACTACGCCTACATAAACTGGGTCATGACACAGTGTGGTCCGATGCCTGTCTGTGATATGGGACATGTATGTGTTTGCCCCTACAGACATGTGAGCGGATAGGGTTCCATACACTGGAGCAGCATGTAACATCAGATATAACAGGACCAAGAGCAATGGCATCTACCACAGTCTGTGCACAGGCCAAGGTATGTATGCACAAAACACATACTGTTGACACTCACCATAAGTACACAGACCCCGGTACTGTACACACAACTGCAGAATGCACAAGGTATGTCCTCAGAAATAACCCCTGACTATACATAACATGTCTAACAGTCTGATATCTAACTGGCTTGTTATTAGGTATGATGTCAATATATAATGGTGTACAGAACATATGCACCTCTTCCTGCATGACATATGTACAAAGGTTGACAGACATGTGGCTGGAGGCAGAAACACTGGGCCAATATTGGCATGTTGCTGTGATACCCTCATACAGTTACTGTCGTAAAAGGGTTTCTTGTGACATATGTCTTATGAGGGATATGAAGTCAGTAACTCTCATGGCTGTCAACATGTTCTGACTGCAATCCTCAGACTATGCTTCTGCAGTTCTAAGATAGGTGATCTGTGAGTAGCACAAAAAAACATAAGATTCCAAACACTGCCCAGTCTGCAGATAACCCTACAGGTCGGTGTTTCTTCAAACACATAACACTGTCATGACAGGTATTAAATCATGTAGACCAGCCATATCCACACACACCCTGTTAAACCAGCATTACTCCAAATGCAGAAGAGCAACACTTACATTCTGTAGTCATGTCTGGCACATCCCCCTCCTGTTTGTTGGACTGTCTCCACAATATATGTTGTTAGATGGAAATCCCAATACCATCTGTGATGCTGTTTGTCAAACACCAACATGAGGCCCTGCTCACAGTGAGTGAAAATGCCCAACACCCACATGATGTTCCTAAATATTGAAGTGTGTTTCCATGGAATTGGCTATGGGAATGTTACCAGAGCTGTTCCACATGCAATCAGCTAGAGGGGAACTGCAATTCGTGCAGAGGCCATCAGCTGATAATGAGCATCACTTACAAAACACAAGCTGCTGCCTAAGCAAAGCAGGTGTACTTCTCCACATCCACCAGAGAGGGAGTGAGAGAGACAGACAGAGACAAAGTAAGTCAGGGAAGGGGTGGGAGAGTAAAATTTAAGCATATTTGTGTCACACACTTACCAGTACAAGGTTTCAAACCCCTGACTATGTATCGCTATCACATGTGTATGCAGTTATTGCATGTGCCACATAGCTTACATGTTGGGGAGCTGTCCAAAGGTATATCTGATGGTGAGTGACATCTGCAACAGTGATATGGGAGTGATAAAGTAGGTGTAGTACACATGCTTGTCCACATGAGTTTCAATGTTGACACAGCCACACTCTCTCAGGGACTCACACACATTAACACAGTTGGCAGGGACAGGAATAGACTCCCTAGCTAGCTAGTGTGCCACAATACAGTAATACGCAGGTATCACATGCACCACAAAGGTTATCCGGATGATATATGGGCAATGGGTATGTGAAGGTGTCTGATATCAGACGGCATGCTTCAGTAGGGCAATGGGAGTTGTAGTGAGTGTGAACGGGGTTGAAAGCATTATACTCCACACACACAGACACAGGGTGCCAGTACTGACATGCATGGGTGCATTGCTTCACAGGTGTGTAGTGGTTGACTGTGCCAGAAGGCTGTACAAGGCTAGGTGAAGGGTATACCTTGGCATCAGGCCACATGACAATGGTCAGCAGTGTGGCTCAGGGGTGTAATGTCTGGATTGGCCCACATATGTGGGTATTATATTCACCATCCAGTCATCTGGGTTACTATTGTGTGTGGCCAGTGATGTGCAATGTTTGCCATGTATGTGTTCTATAGTCCATGACATGAATGGTGTCTGAGATATGCACACATCCCACACGCATGTTCAGTGACATGTGGAACTGTACTTGGGGTGTCCGGCCCATGTTGTGTCCACAAATTGTCATCATCAGATGTGCCAGTCCTGGCCTAATGTGGTGGGAACTGGTAATGGACACCAGGTTGACCCTGCACCTACATTGATAGCATGATACAGTTTTTTTCCTGGTGTCAGTGGCATCTGTTAATACAGGGCATGTGTTTAAGGCATGGTATGTCTTTTGTGGGTCACATTTGATGGCACTACAGTTGTTGCAGGCATCCAGTGGGGAACATAGTGAAGGAGCACTGTCTGCAATTATGTCCCTATTGTAGTGATGGGACAGGGTGCCATGCCCTCTGTAGTCCACTGCAATCACACCATGGTTACTATCTGTGGGCAATATGCAGGGTACTACCAACAAAGCGGTTGTTGCCTAGGTGAGTGTGTTTGTGTCTGAGACATGGGTTGAGAGTGTTCTCTGGGTAATACAATGGTTGCTCAAATTTGTTTGCCAGGCCTTGATGTCACATATAGAGGTATGGATTGGCAACCCCAGCCTCTTTGCTGTTTGACATCTGTTATCCTTATAAGGTGGACATTGTGACATATAATAGGCCCACCATATAAGAAATTTGCAAAACCCACTCCACAATGAGTTCAGTTGTTACACACTCACAACCACCTCCACACATGATATGAATGACAAACACAGACACACACACACTCTCACACACACGCACCAAGTCTCACAATTGCCATCTCTGGGATTGGAACTCATACCTAACTAGTTTATCACACTACAGCATTATGCAGTTATAGGACTCCCCACAGAGATTACTGGGCATCTCCTTCCGCAAATGTGTATTTCAAGGGGAATTACATCAGCAGGCTTGCCAAAGTAGGGCAATGGAGGTTGTATTGACTGTGAATGGCCTCAAAAACATTGTTCCCTACACAGACAAACATCCACACTTGCCATGTCTGGGAATAAAACTCCTACTGAACTAGTATAGCACACTACAGCATTACGCTGTTCTAGGATGCACCATTACTGGACTACTCCTTCCCCAATGGTGTATTTCAAAGGGAATGACATCAGCATACTTTCCAAAGAAGGACAATGGAGGTTGTATTCACTGCAAATGGCCTCAAAAGCATTGCTCCCTACACAAACAAACACACACACACACACACACACACACACACACACACACACACACACACACTTGCCATGTCTGCGAATATTACCCCTACCGAACTAATATTTCACACTACAGCATTACGCTGTTATAAGATGCACCATGGAGATTTCTGGGCTACTCCTTTCCCAAAGGTATATTTCAAGGTGAATGACATCAGCAGGCATGCCAAAGTAGGGCATTTGAAATTGTAGTGAGTGTGACTAGCTTAAAAAGCATTGATCCCTACACAGACAAACACACATGCACACACACACACACACACAGTTGCCACGTTTGGGATTAGAACTCCTGCCTAACTAGTTTATCACTCTACAACATTGCGCAGTTATAGGATGCGCCACAGAGATGACTGGGCACTCCTTCCCCAAAGGTGTATTTCAAAGTGAATGTCATCAGCAGGCTTGCCAAAGAAGGGCACCGGAGGTTGTAGTGACTGTGAATGGCTTCAAAAGCATTGCTCCCTACATAGACAAACTGACACACACACAAACATCCACACTTGCCATATCTGGGAATAGCACTCCTACCTAACTAGTTGGTCACACTACAGCATTACACAGTTATAGAACGTGCCATGGAAATCACTGGGCTATTTCTTCAACAAAGGTGTATTTCAAAGTGGATGACATCAGCAGGCATGCCAAAGTAGGGTATTTGAATTGTAGTGAGTGTGACTAGCCTAAAAAGCATTGATCCCTACACAGACAAGTAAGTACAGGTTTAACTGTTTTAGTTGCATTTCTGGTACACACCACTAGATGGAGCTTTATGTCCTTTTAATATGAATTAATATGATTGTTCTTACTAATGGATTTTTAACATTCATAATATTATTTTATGAAGTTTATTGTTACTGGATTTTCATTTATATTTATTGTGTTTTTGAGATATGGATTATGTTTAATATTAAATTATTAAATTATTAAATTAATAAATGTATTTTCTGATTTTGTGCACTTTTACACTAATACCCTATATGAACTTATAGCAATTTGTTTATTAACTTCTGAATTAATTGTCAGCTCTCTCTCCTTGTGATAGGTTAATTGATGGAATTTTTGCATTGGAGGTATTATAAAAGCATTCTGATAGGATTCAATCCGCATCTGAAGTAACTGAAACAAAAATCTAGTGTGTGTACAGCATTAATGTGTGTCTTGTCTGCTGAATAAACTCATGTTTTTGCACTACTGCTTGGAGTCTCCATTCCATATTCAGAGTACCTGTAGACTTCTTAGTGATTTTTGATGCCTTGGTGTACTTTTTTTTTTTTTTTTTTTTTTTTTATTACCATAGACAGACAAACACACACACACACAGTTGCCACATCTGGGATTAGAACTCCTACTTAACTAGTGTATCCCACTACAGCATTACTCAGTTATAGGATGCACCACAGAGATTACTGGGCTCTTCTTTCCCAAAGATGTATTTCAAAGTGAATGACATCAGCAGGCTTGCTATAATAGGGCAATGGGGAGGGCAGTGTGTGTGCATGGGCCATAACCATTCATCTGGAGGCAGACACACCACACTCAGGCACACACAGGTTTATATTCCACAGATACGTGTATACAACTACTAGATGACTACTGCCTTGTGCAGTCATGTTGCAGAGTTAGCACTAGCACCACAGAGTCTATAATGCTGAGGGATTCCAGAGGCAAATGTCTACAGTGAGTGACATTTACACATCATGTGGTTGTAGCCATCTGGCTGTGTGCTGGGTGGGACAGGCCTTATGATGGAAGGCTCGTTGTCACTGTTACTCTCTTCCACACATCTATGCATGTGTACATTTGGCATATTATAGTGTGTTGTCCTTGGATATATGTGTGTATTCCTATCCAATGTGTGTGCAAAGCATGACTGGTGCATACTGAGGAGTGTATGCACTAACATCTGCAACTGTCAGATATGTATGGTCCACTGTTGTTGCCAGACATGGGCTTCATTTCTTTTAAGTGTGTGAGCATGCCCAGTATGACCTTTCAGTATTTTGTTTTCTGACATTGCCTTCATTTCTCTAAGTGTGGGAACATGCCCAGTATGACCTTCTGTATTGCATGTGTGAATCCATCCCAGGTAGACTTTACTCCAGTGCAGACTTTTGTGTTCTACACCTACAGCTAGCAAACTGTTTCCACAGGATATCTGTAGATCAGTTGACAATATCGGGTCAAAATGGGCAAGGGATAGTGGGTTACTGTAGGTAATTGTGTCTGTGCTGCTTCTGCTACATGGTCCCGGTGTTAGCAGAGATAATCAGACATGTGTACTTTATACACTGTGATGTTTTATGTCATCAAGTACTGTCAGGTAGACATATTTGCTCGCAGTGATGTCCTGGGGAACACAGGATGAATGCAGTTGTGTCCAGTATTGTGGCCAAACACCTACATATTTTTGCAAACTCATGCCATTCTGGAGAGGGAGCTACAGACACTTTCTGCTGGGTCTGTGTAACTGGTTCAACACCTTGGTACAGTGGTGGCAGAGGATCCCATACTTGTACATCCATCAACGTAACAGTATGGCTTTATCTTGCTGTGGCAATACCTTACAGTTGTACAGATACACAGAGGTTACCCAGAGGCAGGGGTCATAAGTCAAGACATTACCCCTATTGTGGTTTATGAGCAGCTTTATAGCCACCCATTCTTGTGTTTTCAGCCATGGATAGTATGTGCACACGGCTGTGTTTCGGAGTTCGTACACTCCATGCTGCCCATGCTCCCACCTCCCCTCAATTATTCTATCCTCTTCCATACATTATGCAAACATTCTCTGATACTTTCCCTATAGTTATCACCTCATCACAGCAGTATATTGTTGTTGGTCCACAGTTCATGCAGTAGGACATGGTGGACATGTTACTGTGGTTTGTCCACATGGCCTTGCATATGGGTTCTGTGGACTGTGTTATGTTGTTATTTGGAAGTCCATGACATAACATACATTGGCAGTATGAGGGAGACACAGGCCTTTGGCAGGGGACTGTAGGCCATTTGGTA
Organism: Protopterus annectens; assembly: GCF_019279795.1. Lineage (NCBI taxonomy): Eukaryota > Metazoa > Chordata > Ceratodontiformes > Protopteridae > Protopterus > Protopterus annectens. Next base: position 529,605,364 of record NC_056729.1, on the reverse strand, counting down.
GTGATGCAGGCCAGCTGTAGTAGGCCGTTGCATGCTGTCAGTCCTATAGTCCCATACTGCAATACACTATATTCCCCTGGGTTAACAGGGTAGGTGTGCTAGGTGTTTATGCCGATACTTTCTGTCAATATTGATCCAGTGGTGTGGATGCTGGCAGGGTGCTGCTTACAGCTAGAGACACACCTGCATGGGACACCTGCACTGCATGCTGCATTTTTTCGCTATTGCCATACACAGGTGGGGGTCTTATTGTGCTCATTCCCAATAGCAGGGATAAGACCGGACAGGTACCTGTGGGTTGTGTGGTGAGCTGGGTGCATGTGTGCTATGGACACTACTTGCATCTGACTCACAGATATGCATGGGGCATTCCACTTATGCTGGCTTGTGCAGGGGCATCAGCTGTTTCTAATACATCATTCCTATGACCTTTGTGGTCTGCGAGTGTTTGACCAGATGACATCGGTATTCCCTACTACAAGCCCAGATAATGTGCTGCAAACCTGTATGTACAATTCCAAGGGTGTGTCCATTTAATGGTTACACATTATACACTGTCTGTCTGGGGTATTCCCCCTGTGTACTATGGTCACCTATTACACCATCACAGATGCAGGTTGTCGAATGCATCTTTGTCAAACAGTAAAGCGCAAAAAGGCAAAATAGTGAAGTGGCGTTTCAGTGAATTCTTTCCCTGGGAAATAATTTGTTTGGCCGCTTTCGCTACTTTGCCTTTTCGGCACTGTAGTGCAATCTCGGCATTGGTATATTTAAGTAGGGGGTGTGGGGGGCACAGCCTCCCATGTCGGGGGGTGTGAGGGGCAAAGCCCCCCATGTTAAGTAACACTTTACTGTTTTTTTTTTTTTTTTTTTTTCGGTGCAGCGATTGTTTTCCATTGGAAAATAATCACTGTTCTGAAGTTTCGACATTGTAAGCTTTCGCTTACATGGGGTCAATTATCTGTCATTTGCTCTTCTGAGTGTGATAATATAGACCCTGTACTGCCTGTATATCTGGCCCAACGGTCATGCCATGTCCATCTTTCAGATGGCGGCACATATTACTTCCATACATTTACAATAGCTTACTGCTAGAATGTGTTATACTGGGGAGCATTGTGTTTGGCACTGCAGTTATGAGGGCTTGGTCCTGTCATCAGCAGTACTGGGCAATGGCCACCAGGACAAACCTCACCATGCATACATATTGACCACTCTCACACAATATAAAACACACACCAACCTAACACACGCATACCTGCATATTGTACACATGCTACAATCTATCCCGTTACCTTGGCCACCTCAGGTAATCTGTGCTCCACTGGTATTATACCAACACATACATGTCACTACATTTCTACATCAGATTGGGGGGCACACCAGACTGTTACTACATTTCTACATAGGAATGGGGGGGTACACCTGACTGTTACTTCATTTCTACATAGGATTAGGGGGGCACACCTGACTGTTATTATGTGTCTACATCAGATTGGAGGGGGCACACCAGACTGTTACTACATTTCTACATAAGAATGGTGGGGGGCACACCTGACTGTTACTACATTTCTGCACAGGATTGGGGGGGGGCACACCTGACTGTTACTATGTGTCTACATCAGATTGGGAGGCACAGCAGACTGTTGCTACATTTCTACATAGGAATGGTGAGGGGGCACACCTGATTGTTACATTTCTACATAGGATTGGGGGGGCACACCTGACACTTGTACACATTTGCTATGACTGTACTGGTATGTCAGGTACTCCATTTCATTCTGTATTCTAACCTATCATGCTGACTAGAGGTATATCAGTGTACTACAGGTCTTAGGATTGATTGACCTACATATCAGTTTCTGACTTCTTTCTCTTCAGAACTAACATTCCACTGCCTGACCTGTTGTAGTCTGTCTGTGTAGGCCTGGGGGAGTTACCCATAGCCATCATTCAGAGGCCTTAGCACAGCCTTTGTTTGTGTTCGTCTACACCTGTCCTACTGGCTGAGACTGTTGTTGGGTATGTGAGCCTCTCTGACTGGCATGTGTGTGTCATATGGGCATATATGTGGCCCAGCACATTTCCTGCAGTGGGTTTTGTTACCATGTGTAGTACTGGATGCTATGGTGACACCAGTATTTGTTACAGATCTCATGCTGCCACTATAGGTGTCTACTATCTGCTGGCATCCCATTCAGCCACCCGATTCCCTTGCATGCTCACATCCATACCATAGATACAAGTAACAACAAATACTACTCCATTCGGCAATTAGTAGGAAGAGTGACTTACCTTGTGGCTGTGCCAGTATTTAGGATGGTGCTGCAGGGCTACCTATGTTGGATGCAAATAGTACACTCCCTATACATGGTTGAGCACAGGTGGTTTCATGTTTGGCATCCCTTTTACTGTATGTGCAAGTCAGAGAGAGGTGTCATTCCCTCGCTCTCTACTGTGTCAGTGTATGTGCAATGCGTTGCCTCTTTGCCAAGGCCAGGGAATACTGGGCATGCCTCCTTCTGCCTACTGGGGCAGGCACAGGTTGTTCCCCCTCTGAGTCACTCTGTGCCTGTGCATGCCTTGACAATGGTGGGGGGCTGTGTGGCCCTGCCCTATGCTGTTCCTGCTGCAGCTGTTTCCACAGGATCATATTGTGTAGCATGGCACATAAGATGACAATTTGAGTACATGTAGCTGGTGAGTACTGCAAGGCTCCACCAGATGTGTCCAGGCACCAAAACTGTGACTTGAGCATCCTAAACACATGCTCTATTATAAATCTGGTTTGTGCATGTGCCTCATTATGGAGTTATTTTTCGGGTGTGTGTGCATTTCCGATGGGTGTCATCAGCCACAGCTTCTGTGCGTAACCAGCGTCCCCCACTAGGTGACTGTTATTGATGTCCCCATTGGCAAATCTCTGGTACCAGTGTGTAACCAGCATCCCCCACTAGGTGGCCATAAGGGATGTCCTCATTGGAAAATCTCTGGTACAGCTGCATCAGATGCCAGATGTGGGAGTCATGATAGCTTCCAGGGCAGCCAGCACACACATTCATTATAACGCCCTGGGCATCGCACATGACCTGGCAGTTGATGGAGGGGAAGCCCTTGTGGTTGATGTAGACCCTCCCCTGCTCACCAGGTGGTGCTTTGTTGCATATGTGCATGCAGTCTATAGCACCCACTACATCAGGGTATACTGCTATTTGGTAGCAGAGATGCATATTGCTGGCCAATGCCTCACGGGTGTTGGGGAAATATACGTGATCACTAGCATGTGCTGACATGGCATCCAGAAACTGGTGGAGTACCCTGGATGCTGATGCCTGTGAGATCCCCATGATATCCCCAGTTGGCCTTTGGAAGGTACCTGTGGCTAGTATTCTTAGACCTACACATACCTTGGTATCCACTGGGATGGGTTCCCTTCTATTAGTTCTGTGTGTCAGGCATGGCTGGCACAGCTCAACAATTTGCTGTAGGACATCCCTGACCACGCTATAGCGCTCCACTATCTCCAGCTCATGTAGCCCCTGGTAGGTTACCCTGGGTCTGTAGATTCTTCTCCGTCTCCTCACTGTGGGTTATTTGACAGCATTCTCATCCTCATCACCCTCAGCCTCTTCCACATGTTGATGTATGATAGCTACTGCAGCCCCTATCATTTTGTCTTTTTGTTTGTTAAAATTTCCCCACTTGTATATACTTCTATACACTGGTGGTGTAGAGTATGTGGGAAAACCCAGAGGGAAAGGTGTTTGCATAGTTTATAGTAGTGTTCTCAGCTGGGCTGGGCTGCTGCCTGTGTAATTGGCTGGTTCTGCTACATTTCACCTGCCAGCTATGCTAGTTCTCCTTGATTACCTTCCTACTGCTGTTTTCCCTTCCCATTGCCTTCTTGTTTAAGCCCAGGGGCATGCCGCGCAAACACAGTGCTCAAATGTGCACAGAGCTTCTATTTCCTGGTTTATTATTTTTTTTTTTTTACAACCCAGTGCGCGGCACGCACACCCGCTTAAGCAATGTAAAGAGTGCTAGGCAGCCTCAGACACCACTCCTTGTTTAGCTCTGCTATGCTAAAGGCAAAACCGAGCCACAGAGCTCCAATCCACTTACAGTATGCCTGACACACACCCCTATGATGTCAGCTAACTCTTAGGCTTGAACCATGCTATTCCTGCACTTACACTGTTGGGTGCTGACTAGCATTGAGGGCAAATCTGGGATTCAGTATCATTCCCCTCATTTGCATAGGATTGCCTGCTAATACATAGTTACAGGTCCCACACTAAGCCTCCCCCTTAGCAAGCACTATTCACTGGTCATGTTGTCTTCTGCCTGCCATTAAGTATAATGGCAAAATAGTGATTTTGGTTAGAATGCTTATTTCAGTTTATGTTTTATATTTTCAGCCAGATCCCATTTGCGCACCGCTGCCCTACACTTAAACAGCTGAAATCGGCTTAAAAAATATATATATTTTTTTTATTTTGAAACTGTTTTCCATCCCAATGGCCATATATTTGGCCATTGGCATGGTTTTCCATAATATACATACTTTATTTGGAGCTTTCATGGCTCCGTTTTGTAGTTTGCAGAAATGTAATCAGTTACCGAGTACATTTCTGCACACTACACTAGTCCTGCACGGCCGGCTGACAGCTTTCTAGATCACAAATTCTCTTCATTTGCATAGTTTTCACCTGCAAATGGGGTAATTTGCATACAGGAGCTGCATCCATGCAGGAATAGTGCAGGAGCACTCGTGCACGTCCCTGCAGCTTATTTCTGGATCACGCGGCAGCCATATTGCCTCCTGTTCCTGCAAACCATGCAGGGCTTGCTGAATCCGGGGGATAGATATAACCTTAAATAAATAACAAAACAAACAGACACATAAATAAATTAATTGCTTAAATTAAATTAAATGAATGGAAGCAATAAACACAGACAAAATATAAAATTCTGTATGTATGTATAGAGTCAGATTGCAAAAGAAAGTTGTGCACAGCACAGTGCGCTGAAAGAAAACATTAGCGTGGTAGTGGCAGGTGCAATGCCAAAACAGGATGTAATGCCAAGTGTAAGTAATAATTTATTCAGAGTAGGATAATTGCACACTCTGTGCATGCATGCCAGATTTTAAAACACAGTGGGCGCACCCAAAGACAATAAGATGTAAAAGAGTAGTACAGCAACAATTTTAAGAAAGAACACAGTGGAGGCCATAGGTGCTATCAGTTTCACTTACTGAACTTAGACAAATTATTCCACATTACTGTGAATTCCTCATAATATTTATAACTAAAACTGCAAGCTTCAGTAAATGCACTACAGCAGGCTAGGGCTCTGCAAGCTATACTAGAGGATGATCTGTAAATGCCTTCCAGAAGACAGCCAGCATGATGCTGAGTCAGATCTCTGACCAGGAAATAATTGATAGATACAGATTAGATAGAGAGCTGGTACAGACTGAGTGTAGGATGTGTGCACCCCATATGTCCTCATGCAGTCTGTGGAGTAAGCCTCTCCCAGTAAACAAAATGTGCTTGGGTTTGGTAAACTAGCCTCTAAAACATTTCAGTGGATGATGCTGTAAGGGTGTTCCATCCAGCCACTAGTCACATACAAGGAAAGTTTCTGGCAGTTATGTACTGCAAAGTGGATGAATTCATCCACTTCTCAACAATATCCATGGAGTGCAGGACTGCCATGGAACAGTTCTATATCATTGTCAATTTATCTCATGTCCTCTGTGCAATTGGCTGCACCTACATGCCAATCAAACCCCAACCATCAGATGATGCTGAATGATACAGCAATAGAAAGGGGTGGCCGTTGCTCAGTTTCCCTGCAAATTATCTCATTATCAATATTATGGCAACACACCCTGGTAGTATACATGACGCTGCAATATGGTGGGAAGTAAGCTGAGAGCCACTTTCCAACAGGATGACATCGTCTACTTGGTAAATACAGGACCGTAGCTATAACATAATATAAACCAAGACCTGTCAACCATAAGCAAGGTGAATTTATTTATTTATTTATTTGACATTTTTGACCAGGAACGTCCGACTAGGACAGAGCCTATTTTTAGCAGAGGCACAGGGAGAAATGCTCCAGATGCATATCTTTGGTGTGTAGGAGGAAACTGGAATACCCAGAAGAAACCCATGCAAATGCAGGGAGGACATGCAGACTCCATACAAAAGGCACCCCAGCCAAGAATCTAACCGGAGAACTTCTTGCTGTGAGGTGACAACATTAACTGCTGCACCACTGAATGAAGATGTTTCTCCTTCTACAAACTGGTGACTGCAGTTATCCACTGAAGCCTTGGCTCATGATAACATTGAAAACCCCATCTACACAGCAGAGTTCATAACATCTCACATAACACTATTGGGTAGGTGTTTGGTGTGCTGAAATCACAATTCAGATGTCTGGACATATTTGGGGGGGGCTGTATTACACACCAGAAAAGGTCTCGTAGATGCTCAGTATGTGTGCCATGATGTACAGCATATTACAAACTAAATACAGTGGCCTTCCAGTTCTAGGTGTGGGTGACCTACCCCAAGAAACCCAAAGTTTGATGTGGCACTATCATAGCTGTCACAGTATAATCAGGAGAACACAAGAGTGAGAACACCCAGGCATGGGTAACATAGGCTGCAGCCATATATGGCAGCTCAGGCAACATGGCAGCATCTGGCTCAGGACTGTGGGTCATGACAAGCCACATATACATAAAAGCCACATATACATATGCATACAGCAAAGCCAGTGATGTTCACACAGTGTTGCCCCATTACAGCACAACAGCAGTAAAGTACATGAAAAAGGCTGGAAGCTGCCCAGATGGAACATCATACATACCATAAGTATAATATGGTCTGAAAACCATTATACACATATGTACACAACACAAATTAATAAATGTCAAAGGGTATAGAATAACATTTATTATTGGACTACTCTAGGCAAGGTACACAGCCAACAGCAACCATATTGGTATATATGTGGAACACCTAAGATGCACCCGCCAGCAATTCTAGATGACCAGGTATGCTATCATCATATTTATAATGAGTGTGTATAGGTAGCAGCATAAATGTGTGTATGACAATGCCTGCTGGATTATGCATTGAGGGGATGTACCAGCAACCATATTGGTATATATGTGGAACACCTACGATGCACCCACCAGCAATTCTAAATGACCAGGTATGTTATCATCATATTTATAATGAGTGTATGCAGGTAGCAGCATAAATGTGTGTATGACAATGCCTGCTGGATTATGCATTGAGGGGATGTACCATAATCAATGAAACCTAACTATGAGAAGTTATATGATAAAACTGAGATGCATTAGGCACGTCATAGGAATGTGTAACAGCATAGGATATGAGGCAATACAGCATATAGCAGCTGCAATACTATCCCCAGAATAATGTCTGCTAACAAAGTCATGTACCTTACAAGGTACATACATATAGTATGGCACATGACTAGCCTGACTTATAACACTTAAGACAATGGTATGATGTGCAGGTAGATGCAACAATGTGAGTTATTAATTTATTTATTTATTTTACATTTGTTGACCGGGCTAGTCTAACTGGATATATGTCCATTTTCAGTAGATGCCCGGGGAGATAAGCTCCATGACAAACTGTTAACATAAATAATTAAAAAAGAAATATACAAAAAAAACTGAAGTTATAGTACTATATACACTGACACATCTAGTTAATATGTACACTAGAGTTTCAAAAAAATTACATGGGGTACATTTCATAATGCAAAGAGCAGGCATACAATCTAGTTCAATGTACAGGTGAAGTACATCACTTAATGGCAAAGAAAAATACAGGTGAAGAACATTACTTAATGGCAAAGAAAAATAAAACAGGCGGTATACAGTTTAATGCCATGTACACTACATTACACAATAAAAGATGCTGCTAATGATCGGTAGAAGTAATAATTAGTTACAAAGAAAAATTAAAGTGTTTTTAATAATTATTTTTTTTTTCAAATAAGTGAGAGAGAGAAGAAATGAATGAGATACAGAGCAAAGAGGCTATATATTGTTAAAAAGGAAATGACAGAAGAATTAGTTAAAAGAAAAAAAAGGGGGAGACAGAGCATAGTTTGGGTAGAGGACAGGTTTAGGCAGGTTTAGTACAGTGGCATTTATTAAGATGTACATGTATGTGGAATACAACAATGCATTGAAGACAGGTATGTCACAGCAGTGTATTTGGTAAGCCAATGTGTATAGAAGTGTGTGTAAGCAGGGAAGTATGTAAAAGCACACATGACCATTACACTACATAAGAAATATAACAAAGGTGATAAAACAATGAGTCCCCACATTAAGGAGAAACCAGTAGCGTGGGTAGCATCTGATAAGTTTGCCATATGAAGATACTTTGGAGCCTTCAATAGGAAACCAGTACAAAAGTTCAGTTGGAATTACACAGCAAGGGAAGGAGCAGGATACTGCGGCAACTCTGATGCAGTCAGTGTTGTGAGTGATAGGCCAGTGAATTCCCATATGAAAGAGCAAAGGATGACACATGATGACGCTGAAGAGAATATATCACAGGAAGATGTTTTTGAACTTTCAGTAGAATGCCTGCAGGAAATGGAGAACAAAGAATGTGCCCTTAATTTAGAAGAAAATGATCTAAGTGAAGAGATGCTTGATTTACTAGAGATGGATAGACATACTAATGTGAAATAGATTACAGAAAGTCAATGAGACCCAAAATGTTAGAAGTTTGATAAAACAAATGAACACAGTAATCAAGACTGTTTATAGAAATTCATGTCATTTAACAGAAGTAAATATATATTACTGTGCAGCTAAATTAACAACCGATAAAGTCTTGCCACAAAAACACAGGGCAGTAAGGAAAAGAAAGGGGATAAATCAAATGCCATCATGGAAGTATCAAATAGGGAAAACTATAAAGCAATTAAGAAAAGAGGTGTCATTGCTAGAAGAGTACAGAAGAGGGAACAGGTCAACAAAAATACTCAGAAAGATAGATGTGATAAAAGCAATGCACAGTATCAGAACAGACCAGGAGCCATCATATACTATTGCAAATATTAAACTGAAGATATCAGCACAGACTTATAAGATATGCAGATAAATAGGAAGGAAAAGTGGAAAATAAGCAATTTATTGATGACCCAAAAAAGTTTTATAGAGAATTAGGAAATAAAGCAAAAATAATAGAAACACCACCAAAATAAAAAAAGACATAGACAGATTTTGGAGAAATATCTATGAAGATCCTGTGGAACATAGCAAAGATGTTGAATGGATTGAAGAAGTAAAAGAAAGAATAAGAAATTCAAATGTAGATGATATGAAATGGGATGAAGTAACAGCCAGAGAAACTGAAACCAAATTAAGAAAATCTCTAAACTGGAAAACCTCAAGCCCGGATGCAGTACCTAATGTCTAGCTAAAAGTATTAACATCTTTACATGAAAATTTAGACCTGAGTAAGAACTGTTTATATGCACACCCAGAGCAGACATCAACCTGATTAATAACAGGAAAAAAACAATAATCCTCCTTAAGAGTAAACCTGAATGATATGCTAAAAACAATAGACCAATAACTTGCCTTCTGATGATGTATACATTGTGCACTGGAATTGATGCCAATGGAGTTTATAGTCATTTAGAAAAAATCTCAATAATGGCAATAGAACAAAGGGTAACAAAAGCAAGTCATGTGGAACAAAAGATCATTTGTTGTTAAATAAAGTCATAATGGAAAATTGTAAAAAGGGGAAGAATCTAAGTATGTCATGGATAGACTGCAAAAAAGGCATTTGATAGCTTCCCGCATTCATAGATAAAAGAGTGCTTGCAAATGTATAAGACACAACCTAAATTGATCAATTACATTACTCTTGACCGTGAAACAGTGACAAACCACTTTGCAGCTAAGCCATAATAAAGGACAAATTATTAAGCCAGGGATAAATATTCAAAGGGGGGTATTCCAGGATGACTCTTTGTCACTGCAACTCTTTTGCCTTGCCTTAACCCATTAAGCTGTCTACTTAACAAATTAGGTCATGGCTTCCAAAAAATTACAAAGTGTAAAGACTTCTAGAAAGTAGTAAATCACAGAATAAAAGCAGAAGGATTTGAACAATCCAAAGGACACCAAAATTTATTAACAAAATGTTAAGCGCTTTCCTCTCCACTACAGAGACTTCCTCAGAACAAAGAAACATTACAGTCACCCAAACAAATTAAATAACCCTTTCAATTAATCAATTTGTACAATTATTGAAATTTAAAGCAATACTCACAAGAATTATACTCATATTAAAAAAAGTTACTTAAATTACATTTAAAACCATTTCAAATCAAATTAAACACACAATATTAAACTAAACTCCATCAATACGTAGTTATACATAAATATTTTCTTAACTTTTACTTCTTAAAACTATCCTGAAATTTGATCAAGTTTTAAAACACTGGCAATACTAATAGTCTCATTTATGCCTGGATATTGGGAGGCATTCATAAACAATTGCCATCTCAATTCCATTAAATCTAAATGTAAATCTAAAATGCCTCTTTTCTCATCTTCCATTAACTGTTGTAAAACCAAAAATTTGAAATGATGTGTTTGGCTTTCATTTATGTGTCTAAATAATGCACTTGTTAACCTACAGTGTCTAATGTCCCCTATATGTTCCCCCATTCTTGTTTTTAATGTCCTACAAGTTTTGCCTATGTAGAAAATGGGACATTCTAAACACTTGGCCTTGTATATAACTCTTTTGCTGTTACAGTTATAATGGCCTCTAATGTTCAGTGTTTGACTATTGACCATAAAATGATCATCAGTTTCCATTAGATATTGACAAAAAGAACAAGAATTACATTTAAAACCCCCCACTTTTCTACTTGTCTTAAAAGTAGGTCTTATTCCCTCCAAAATATTCTTGATACATTTGTCTCACCTAAACATATGTTTAGGGTTCTTACCTACCTTTAAACCTACACTGGCATCAAAAAGCAGGATATCCCAATTGTTATTTATCACCTCAATAATGGAATTAGCCATCCCATTGTATGTTAACACCAGGGATGAATTGTACTGACCACCTTCCTTTATACATCTAACACCCCTGGTGAACCCGTGACCCAAAATCGATTTATAAAGCCCTTGACTTCATTTGTGAATAACCTCTTTGGTGAGGTCCTCTAATAACCTGTCAGGATATCCCCTCTGTTTCAACATATGGGCGATAAATTCCAACTCAACTAGAAACTCATCATCAGAACTAACCATCCTGGCTGCTCGTATCAGCTGTCCTTTCACCACTCCCTTCTTTTGATGCTCTGGATGGCAGCTCCCATAATCCAGGTATGAGTTAGAAAAAGTTGACTTTCTGTGAATTTTGGTCACAAATCCCATTTGGGTATAATCAATAGTCAAATCAAGATCTAAATATACAATTCTGTCCCTGTTAAATTCATGTGTAAATTTGAAAAATTCCACAGTTTCGTTGATGTATAAAATAAAATCTCTCAAACTGTCCTCTGTACCTTTCCAAATCAGGAACAAATCATCCAAAAAATGAGTATAGTGAACAATGTTACTACTATCTTGTTCCCAATAGGACATAATGAGATTAGCAAAAATGTGGGCACATACGGCCCCCATTGCTACACCTTTGACTTGTTTGTAGTAAAGCCCTTCAAACCAATTGTAATCTTTAAAATTAACTCCATAAGTACACTTATTTTGTTAATTTCATCTTGATCAAACATTTTGGTCTTTTGAAGCTGTTGTTCTAACCAATTAATCCCAATGTCTTGGGGAATAACTGTGAACAAATTTACTATGTCAATCATAACCATTAACATGTCACTTGATAATACAATCCCATTTAGCTTGTTAATGAACTGCCAAGAATCTTTACTTATATAATCAAAAAAAGACAAAGCTTTTTGCATCAAGTGATCTAAATATTTGGCAATAAAATAAGTTTTATATCTTTTGCTGTCCACAATTGGCCTAAATTTTGGGTTGATCAGCCCTTTATGTATTTTAGGGATGCCAAAGATATTTGGTACCCTAGGAAATTCATTTCTCAAATAGTGATATTCATCTACATCAATTTGGCCTTGATATACCATGTCGTCAAGTGTCAGGTCAATTCTCCTATGTTGTTGAGTCTTTCAGCTTATCCCGGTTAGGGGTAGCCACAGCGGAACTCCGGTCCGCTAATGTTTGGTAGTGGATTTTTACGTGCAGAGTTACCAGTCCTGACTCACAACCTTCAACTAAGGCACACCCATTCATGCATGCCTCCACACAGAAAACGCTCTAGCTGAGAATCGAATAGGACAACGTCTTGCTGTGAGGTGACAACACTACCGCAGCACCACTCAGGTCAGTTCTCCTGTATGCCACCTTAATTTTATTAAGAGAACTTTCTTCATATGCATCGTCCATTAGTATATTACTCATACCGTCTAAGTCCATTACCACAACCCCACTTCCTTTGTCAGGTTTCATGAATCTGACAGTGGGGTCTTTAACCAACTCAAACATAAGTTGTTTTTCTTCCTCGATCAAATTTGAGTAATCAGCCTTTCTATTGTGCATATACTTTTTTCTTATTTCTTTTTCACAAATCTTTTCAAAAAGTTCAACAATTTTATTTAAAGGCAGATTGAATTTACTAGGTTTTTTACATCTATCACAAGACTGATACCCCATGTTTATATCATGACCAAACCATATTTTCAAGTTTAGTTTCCTAGTATATCTTTTTAGATCTATAAGGGACTCTACCAAACTCCCATTTCTACATGGAACAAATGTGAAACCCTTCACTAAAAAATCCGCATGTTTCACATTAATATCCATTCTAGAATAATTGTAGATTTTAAAATCACCTTTGCCGTTGGTCACTATATCAGGCCCTTCTATGTTAGAATATTGCTGTTTGTCCAGACATTCTACTAAAAGTTCTAAGATGCCATCAGTTCCATTGTAAATACTATCTAAAACAGTTATTTTATTATTCCCTTCAACATTAATTTCTCCTAGTTCAGATCCATTTTACAATTGTTCAGTACCATTTGTATTAGTTACATTAAATTCCGTGTCGTTTTTTAACACGATATTCTGAACACCTTCAAAATGACATGATAATCCCATGAGGATACTGTTATTAGTATCATTATTCATATTCTCACATTTATTACACATATGCTATCAAATCCAGTAGTCCCAGACTTTAAATCCCAGTTAGTTTCTGTTGGGCTAAGTGCAATTAATAAACAACTGATACCATTTCCATTCCCATTGTCATGACCTACATCCAAAAATGTACTGTTGCCACCACCTTCCAAATTCATATCACAAACAGGCTCAGAACAACACACCAGTCTGGTAGAAAAATCAACATTAGTGTCAGTTTGCATTGCTTCCCCATCATTCCACATGCTGTTAACATCTGTTAAATCATATTTCAAATCGCCATTACACTCTACTACATTAACAGCTTTGAAACACATTTCATTAGTTTCAGCATTTCCTTCTACGTCATTTTCAGGAAAAATGTCATAAATATGTTCTACATCACTTATTAAACCCTCGGGTAAATCATTACTAATTTTGCTACCCATATTTAAACTTTCATTTGCATTACCACAAACATTATTTACAATATGCACGTTTAGACCCATTTCAAATGTACCTTCAAAACAGTCGCACTTACGGGTCAATACCAAGGAACTGTGCTCTGTTGGCTGCCTTGTGTCATTGTTCATATGAATGTTTACCTTCTGCTTGACACAATCCCATACCAAACTCCTTCACTCTACATAGTGGCTTTGAATCTGTGGTGCCGGATATTCATCAAAATTTAAAAGTTTTTTGTTCTTGGGTCCTTGGGTCTCGCCCCCTGCCCCAGATATTGTTGTTGGCCTCTCCCAGGATAGGAGGAAGAAGAAGAAGAGGCTGTTGCAGAACTTCCCTTATCCTTTAAATGGTCAGAATGCCTAACTTCATCTTCAGTGCTCACTGTAGAATGCACCCGTTGTGTTCTCCCTCCCTGGCGGTTGGAATCGTCGGTCGTCACTTCCCCTTCAAAATCCAGCTCATAACTCCACCCCTGCTGCTCAAGCCCTCTAGAGAATGTGAAAACTCGATCCTGTTGATACTCCTTGTATTCTCTTTTTATTTTGTTTTCTTTACAGGCAAAAATAGAATTACAAGTAGCATTAACCGGAAAATAAATATTGTGATACGAAGCAAGATTTTTACCCATATTATACTCACTATCAGTCTTAATAGACTGATCTAACTCATCCAACTCTTTACTAATTTTGTCAGTGTTGACTTTGTTATATTTAATCATTAATGCCATTAAGTCCAATTCTGCTTTGTCAAACAATGTGTGCACATCATTAAGAAAGTCATTGTTACTTTTTACCCCATTTGGGTACCTCCACATTCTCAATCCACGGGGAACTTGCTTCATTTCAATATTTTTATTCAGATAAGCATTCTCGAGCTGTAGTTTTTTAAAAAACAATAAATCCTTTTCAAACCGTTTTAACTTTTCATTTAAGGTGGACTGTTACTCGAATATTATATGTTCCCCATTATTACTAAAGGAGAATTGATTTTCTTTCCATTGATTTTCAAACACATTTAACATCGCATTCTGTCCTTGAGCTCCAATAAAAGTATTTTGCACAGCTTCTTTGGTTTCACCTTGTCCATCTGTCCGAATCCCCTCCAATTTTAGGGGTCTTAACAACTGTAAATCCATAAAACTCGGGGTTGGTTGGGTAAGAGGGAAGCCTAAACTCCCAAAAGTAACAACACCAGCTGATGTATCCATCAGGCTTTTTATTTGGGATGTATGCTTTCCCACTTGTTCATTGATTTGTTGCAATAATTTAAAAATGTCCTGGTTGGAAATAT
This sequence comes from Protopterus annectens, assembly GCF_019279795.1. NCBI lineage: Eukaryota > Metazoa > Chordata > Ceratodontiformes > Protopteridae > Protopterus > Protopterus annectens. Next base: position 529,590,351 of record NC_056729.1, on the reverse strand, counting down.
GCTTGTCCATCCTGCTGTGAAAGTCCAAACCACCATTAGAAAGTAGTAAACCACAGAATAAAAGCAGAAGGATGTGAACAATCCAAAGGACACCAAAATTTATTAACAAAATGTTAAGCACTTTCCTCTCCACTACAGAGACGTCCTCAGAACAAAGAAACATTACAGTCACCCAACCAAATTAAATATCCCCCTTTCAATGAATCAGTTTGTACAATCATTGAAATTTAAAGCAAAACTCACAAGAATTATACTCATATTAAAAACAGTTACTAAAATTACATTTAAAACCATTTCAAATTAAATTAAACACACAATATTAAACTAAACTCAATCAATACATAGTTATACATAAATATTTGTCTTAACTTTTACCTTTTAAAATGATCCTGAAATTTATAAATAAATAAATTTATAAAGTGTAAAGACTTCTCATCTTCTTTTTAGGATGATTTAAAACTGTATAGTTTATCAGATGAGGAACTGAAAGCACAACTCCAAGTGGTCAAACTTTCTCAGATGGCATAAGAATGTCATTTGGTCTTGATAAATGGAAAAAGCAACCCTTGAAGCAGAAAAGCTGCAGTGCCAATAAAACCTCAGTTTAGGACAGAAATTTGATGTAAAAGAACTTGAGCAAGAAGGAATGTATTTATATCTGGGAACTGATGAAGGATCAACAATAAAATATGGACAAATATAAATAAAACTTAGTAAGGAATATTTTAGAAGACTGCAATTAAAACTGAAAATTTTCCTGACATCTTGGAACAAAGTCCAAGCCATAAACTAATTTGCTCTTCCTGTTAGCTTACAGTTTTGGGATGATTGACTGGTCCCAAAAGGTATTGGATCAGTTGCACAGGAAAACAAGAAAAATGCCTCATGCTTATCAAATGACATATAAAAATCAGTACAAAAAGAAAAATCCCAAGGAGGCAAGCTGATGAAATCCAAAAGCAATCAGAATGATAAGTCCCAACCTAGAAGGTAAACGCTGGCAGAAAGTTCAATAAAAGGTATTTTATTACAGAATAAAACCAGAAGTAAGCACTTTCACGGTCAAACAAACTGCTTCATCAGACATGATTACAGTAAAAATACAGCATCCTTCTATACAAACTCACCAACAGCCAATTAATCAATAATGTTACCTCCAAAAAATACAGTTAATAAACCAAGTGGCAAAAAGCAAGTTAATTAAAGCAATATCTTCTTACATTCAACTTAAGAATACACAAGGATGTAAAAATATGTATAGTCATACATTATTTAACTTTTTTTCATTTAAGTTTTCTCATCCTTAAAGCTGATTTAATAGGGACAGAATCATTAAGCCCCATGTGTCTATGTGCCCCAAGTCTCAGGATCCACTGTAATTCAATGTTTTCAGTATTATAACTAATGGGTCCTAGTCTCATACCCTGTCCTACTACGACATTAGAAAAAATGTGGTGTGGGTGCAAGAAGGCAGGTGTATAACAATCCATCTTATGCACCTTAGTTTTTATTGTACCATTCTCCACAAGAACCATTACATCTAAAAAGTTTACACAGTCTGTGGACATGTTGAGAGTGAATCACAAGAAAGGACTACTGCTGCCAGCGTTTACCTTCCAGGTTGGGACTTATCATTCTGATATAAAAATCAGTGTATAACAAGATTATATATTCCCTGTTCTTAAGGAGGTATGGGCCTCCTCAAAATTGATTATATGTATAGATCAGCAGTCATAGGACTGAATATATATCTGCTGACCTCATAAGATCCAGACATAGTGAAAGTTTTAATATATGAGAATAACAAGTCTAAGGTGACTTCTCTGCTTAGTTTAGCAGAAGTATATTCATGTCAAGCAGGAATGGAAATCAAACCAGAAGCAGACAAAAATCAGGCAGCAACTGAATCTGCCAAAAAACAACAGAAAGAATATAAGTTGATGGAACAGATGAGAAGGCAAGAAATTTGGCAAATGCATAAATATAGTTGCAAGTACAGAAAACTGCTGGAACAACTTCATGTCATCAGGATCTAATATAGGAATGCTTAAAGAGAGGAATTTTAACCAAAAGATGAAATGTTGCATTGGGGATTGTGCAAACATTATAATATTGAAGTAGCTGAGAAACACACTGAAACATGAACTACAAAGCATTATAGAAAATGATAAAGTTTGTATCACATGCGATCACCCATTGCCAACAATTCAAAATTAGAAATAGAAAACCAGATATAGTAGTCCATAAAAAGAAGACAAAAGTAGAATTGATCATTGAAATTACTACACACAGTGATTACAGTGTCTTATGTACAGAGAGACACAAAGTCTTAAAATACCAGGATTTGCAGACAGAAATGAGGGCAATGTGGAAGAAGGATACCAAGACAGTTCCAATAGTAGTAGGAGCAATGGGTCTTACAAAAAAAGAATCTACAGTCATATTTAGATCTGTTAATGATACATGTAACTCCATAGTAATTGCACAAGGCGTCAGTTCTGGGAACATTGCAGATGCTGCGAACAGCACTTTTGGCTAACATCAAAGAATGAAACAATGCTAATTTCAAAAACTTTAATTGTACTTTGACTTGGGAATGGGGTCCATTCCCATCAAGGTATTGGAAACCCAAATGACTTGGAGAAATTAGACCGAGTGAGATTGAAAAATACAGGTGCATGCTGTGTGGAGTGGGGGTAGTTGGAATACCATACGGAAGTGCCACATGAACACAGGTATGCCATCTGAAGTATACCTATGCATGCAATATTGGCATACAATGGAATGTTGAATGTAGAAACCCAATGCTTTATCTATGAGGTTGTATGCTAATAAGATAAATATATGGTCAATGTATGTCAACTAAGAATAGCAGGTCAGATGTAAGCACTGGTAACAGCAAGTACATCATTACAAGTGTCAGTCTATTACAAAATATAGAACAAGGACAATATATGTACATCATGACACAATGTGTAGGCAGTCTATCATGTCAGATAAACACCAAGAAAAATCCTGTGGAATCAGATGTGTGATACATCACTAACAGAGTGGGTAGTAGTTGGCATAATGGTCATCAATGCCACATGGCAGGGTAGCAGCAGGCCACACAATGGGATATCTGTCAATGTTACACTAAAGGAGTTGTTGGTGCCCACACTGACAGCTCACACTGCAGTCCCTGCTACTCCTGCCACATCCATCACTGTACCCATGTGGATGTGATGACATTTCCATGTTAGGGCATAATTTGCATATGAGGAGTAGCCTGAGTTGTATTTTGAGATGTGTCTGCCAGAATCTAAACATGGGAGGTAACAGCAAATGTGTGTGCACACTGTAGCACAGACATTGGTGAATGAGGGCCATATGTAGTTCTTGTGAGAGGTGGTCTGCCTCTCCTCATTGGAGTTAAACTGCTCATAAGTGTCAGGGCATGTAACACCCAATTTGTACAATGACACTGCTTCAGGACTGCTGTAACAAGGCTTTCAACAGAGCAAACAACAGATACCACACTGTCATGCTGTACAGTCAATGCTGCCATGACCTCCTCATGCCTGTACTTTTGACTCTCATGTAATGCACTTAACTGGTGTACAACACATTCAGTAGCATGAGCAAGTGCATTGAGCTCATTGCCATGACATTGCTGGGAAACATTCATGTGCCTGTAAAAGCAGGAACACAGCATGAGACTCTCATCCACACATATCAGACACATACCAGACTCACAACTACATGCTGTTCTAAGGACATTATTAATCCATTATGGGGCAGAATCACCACCACTCTAAGATCCAGCCATGGGCATGGGCTCAAGGTCATCATCATGACCAATATCTAATGCCTCAACATCATCATACTGACAGGCCAAACTATCCCCCATATCACAGGATATACCCTATCTGAGTACAGTGACACATACTTCAAGGCCAATGTCGTCTGATGGTATGAGGAGGCCCTGTGAAGATGAACATAACAACAGCACACAGACTGCTCAGAATGCCTGCTAAACAGCAGTTAATAAACAGCATTTACAAGCAGTTTTACAGGGTTTTCCCTTAGCTGAGGTATGATGCCACACTGCTTATTAGGTTGTTGCTGGGAAGCAGATATGAACACAGATGATATGTGTGAGTGTCAGTCAAGGAAACTCATATATAGTATGCTGTCCTGTATGTGAACAGTGTACATACCACAACTCCTTGGGACACCAGCCTCTATGCCTCTCCCAGGAATATGACAGTCTTGGCAGGTGTTATGGGGAGAAGCCAGGAGTAAGGCTGTTCCATCTGTGGGAGTTACAATGGCATTTCTCTCACTCTCATAATGGGAGATTCTGTTGGCAGCATGAAGGGTTATGTCAGAGCAACAGAGACAGCAGACCTCCTATGATCATTTGTGATGACCCAGAGCATTTATCATGTTAGTGACATCCCTCCATACTTGTGTCATCTATAATATATTACCTGCCTGTCCAAGTAGATTCCTGCCATGAGGTCTGAATGGGGTGGTGAAATTAGCAAGAAAAGGAGAGGAGTAGTATTGCTGGAACTGAATTTAACCTGAAGTCTTAATGAGAACCTTCATGAGGTGCACCTTGTTTTCACAAAATCTCACCAGACTCTGATCTATAGACCACATTTTACTTACACATATAACATGAAGAGAGGTAGGCTAAAAGTAAAAAAAGACAGCTGGGTGCATAGGTACCAAGGAAAAAAATGCCCAATCTTGGTGCCTGCACTGTTGTTAGGACCATATCTCTCAACCTGGAAACATCAAAAATCTGGACAAAGGCCCATGAAAAATAGGTACAAATCTGTATGCTGATTAACAAAAGATTTGCATACATAATTATGTAACCCCCATCCACTCTGACTGAATTGTGGGATGTTAACTTTCAAGCACAAACTGAAGAACAGACAACCATAATATGCCCCCAGACCCAGACCCTGTAATAAATGGTATTATGCTAACCATTTTTTTAAATGTGCAGCAATGATGTTCACTGGGAAGGAAGAAGATGATGAACCTTAGGATTTTGTTTTTGGTGACATGTAGTAAGTGGGTTTTATGGTAAACGTAGGGCATTTAATGGTAGGCAATATTCTAATCTTAGCAAAGAATATTATAGTTTGCTAGGACCTCCAAATGTCGTTCACCATGGCCTACTGATCAGTGGCGTAGCTACAGTTTGCACTGCCCAGGACTGTCTTTGAATTTGCCGAACTTCCCCCCTAACAAAATCATGGTCGAATGGGGCCTCCCCATACACAGCCCTCCCCCTGCAGCCATTCCAATGTCCCATTACATGGCTATTTAGCCCCATTTACCATAAACACTGTAATGTGCATAATGCTTTACTTCTACAATGATCTGGATTTCATTTAAAAGTTTTATTTTACATTTTACAGCACAAACACTAGTAGACATCTGCTAAACAAAGCAATGCAGTCTCACAATAAAAATGCACTTAGCATTAAAACTTCTCTTCCCTTGAAACTCACAGTCATTGAAACAGCATTAAAACCCATATTCAAAGAAAATGCATCTGGCCAGTGGCAGATAAAGATTACATTTGGGCTGTTTTCAAAACACACCTTCCTGATTGTATTAAATTAAATTCCTTGTATAATACAATACAGTTCTTAGAGGGCGTTTTACATTTATTGTTTTGAACATTTTTCCAGTAAACAATGAAACAAAATGCATGAACCAGTAATGACAAAACTGCCCAAACCCCATTCAGAACATTTCCACCATAAAAGCCTACTCAAACTTCTGCAATCCACCAATATCAGTAGATATGCACACTATCTGCAGAAGTAAAAGTCATCTAAATAATTCCACATTAAAGAGATCTGTAACTAATGAAGAGGTTGCTGCTACCAAACAACTTTATATTTCTTTGTTTCATCTACAAATAAAGTGCCTGTTGCCCTTGAGGAATAAATTGCCTATGTTGCATTATAACAATGATAAGCTAGTAATATTGCAATAGGGAATGGATATTGATGGCAAATTGATAACAGGTTCATAGTTACTAGTTATTGCCACCAAACAGGACATTCTCAGGACTGCAGCATCCACCCCCTTTAAAAGTACAACACAGTACAGTATCAGCAATGCATCTACATACTGTTGTAGTAGAACCCACAGCCTTCTGCATCAAATGCAAGCATTCTACCTGTTATGCTACTAACAATGCAAGCAGACTTGGCATAAGCACTTAAGCAGCGCTAAACTTCTCTTCACTAGAGACTCTAACATTCCTTCCAAGAGTCAGAGAAAACCCAATTTATGAAGGTTACTTCAACCACAATAGTACACATACTTTGGTTTCATAAGCTTATTGTTTTTTTTCTGCCTCTGTATACCTTCATTGTACCACACTTAGCTTTTTAACTCTTAACTGCCAGACCTGCTTCTTCAGTGTACTTATGAGAACCACCGCTAAGCTACATCAACTAAATGCCCACTCCTTGTGGAACCTGATGCTTAATTTAGGCACCAGCTTCCATGAGTGAGAGTTTAGTTGATGAAGCTTAGTATGAGTTTGACTTTGATCATATCTGAATTTAAGCCTTAAATTCAAATATGATCAACTCATACTAAGCTTCATCAACTAAACACTCACTTGTGGAAGCTGGTGCTTAAATGCAAATATGATTAATTCAACTAAATGCATTGCTCGCTCATGGAAGCTGGTGCTTGCGGAAGAGAACCACTTAAGTTAGTAAATTTACTTGCCCTTACCTGGAGCAGTGGCTGGCCAGAAAGTACATAATCTCTTGAACATTCACTCAGCCAATTCCGACAGGCTGACAGGCTCTTCACAGAGCTGATGTCATCATGCATGCCTCCGCATAATGATGTCAGACCAAAAAAAAATAAAAAGACAAAAAAAAAAAAAAAGCCGGGAAATTAAAAAATTAAGGGGTGCTACTTGGGAATTGTGGCACCCCATTATTTGGACCTCAAAACTGGTAAAAACTGAGAGATTTAATACAGTTGAGAGGTATGGTTTGGACTGGAAAAATGGCAGTGCAGAATCTTCAGAACATGGAAACATGCCTACAAAATTTTAAAAATTGATAATACTGTACTGTACCATAATTAGCTGGAAACACTGTATGCAATGAGACTGAAAAATGAAAGTCTTTATCTGTTAATTACCCAAGCTCATGCTGAACAGGTACCAGTCTCTCCTTTATGCCCACGTCTTGTGCACTTTTCAGAAAGAATTTTCCAAGCACTGTAGTTCATTCAATAAGACTTTATTAAATGTTCACAAAATCTGAATACTGTCTTCCTTAACAGTACTGACAAACAATTAGTGTTCAAAATTACTGCACGTCATATTCTGATTGTCCTGCATAATGTAAACTAACATAGTCTTTATATGACCTGTCTTCTGTACTCAGGCTCGAGTGTCTGTCATCTTCGCTGAGGTAACAGGTCGAATGAATTTACAAATCTTAACTGAACTGCTATTCTGGACGCAACATATTATATTGCTTCAGTCTAGTAATCTTCCTTATTTAATTTTTCTAACCTTGATCTCAGGTTTTGTCTTGTATGTGCAACATTCCATTAAGGAACATTCTGTATCTAGCAAAACTGTATCTTTCCCTTGAGAAAAGAACATTCTGTCTGCACACTTTATGCATATCTTTATAAACTGTCTCAAATGCTTGACCAGTAAGGTTATTTTTCTTTCTGCTTAACTGTCTTTTATGCATAAATGAAACACAATTTATTTTACCCTTTAGCCTGTCTAATGTCTAATAACTACTTTGAAATGGAAGTTCCTAATCTAACAGTTGCCCCTGAGGTCCCTAATGAAAGTCTACTGGGAACTACTTCTGTAGTTACCTTACATTTATATTACTAACTACTGTATAGAGCTTTATGCTACTTGACTTACAATTTGAAAATAAAAAAAAAATATTTGGTAAACCTGCAATTTTAGGTGTTACTTGAGCATTTTGGCTTGTTTGGATTGAAGCCTTTTAACTTTATGATTTGAATAAACTTGCAATTTTAATTTTGACCACTAAATGTCACTTGAGCATTTATGAACTGTTTGGATTGAAGTCTCTTAACTTTATGATTTGATTTTTATATTACCTAGATTTATCATTTTTAGAGTCTTTAAGTCTAAGTTTTGATGTATGACTGATATATTTAAACTTGTATATTATTTACCCCCCTTTTGCTGGAGGACGAGGTCCTGCAAAATTTATTTGTATACTATATCTGCGGTGGTGGTGCTGTGTTAGCGTTGTCACCTCACAGTAAGATGTTGTCCTGTTCGATTCTTAGCTAGAGCGTCTTCTGTGTGGAGACATGCGTGAATGGGCGTACCTTTGTTGAAGGTTGTGCGTCAGGGCCAGCAACTCGGCGTGTAAAAATCTACTGCCAATCATTAGTGGACCGGAGTTCCGCTGTGGTGACCCCTAACTGAGGAAGCCGAAAGACACAACAACAACAACAACCATGCTCTTCCTGAAACTGGCACTCTCAGCAACTGAGGATTATACACTCCTCCTGATTTTTTTTAGCTAAGGATTTTAAAATGTATACTTTATGATTGACCAACTTTTCTGAAAACCTACATAACCTAGTATCTGATGGCTGTACTTTATCAGCTGCTTAGTCAATAATTCTGGTATGTAGGGTAAAAGTGCCCCTTGTTCTGTCTGTACACATACAACCTTACTCCCAAAACTGGACTGGCAACTTTACATTGCGCCCTTTTATTAGCATTTTCCTGCATGTCTTGGATCTTTGCCAGATTTGGCTCAACCATTGAGCCCACTTGGCTCACCTCTGTTATACCTTTTACCTTAACCTCTTTCCACTGCATTGGATATAAGATTTCCCTCCTTGGCAGCTTTTTTCTGCCACATATTGTATAGCCTATCAAGCATGATGGCTATTTTCTGAAGACTTATTGAAATCTGCACTAAACGGATAACTTTATAAATAATCTTGAAGCATAATTACCATATTTTGTGTTAACATGTGTCTATAAATTTTATTTAAATTTGGTCTATAATGCTACTTACCTTTTTAACTCTTATGAATATTTATGAGCTATAATAGTTTACTAAAACCTATACTTTCTGTATTTTAAGTCCATACCTTTGCATTGTCTTAGTGTCCTTAATTTCTGACTAATTTACAATAATTATGTAAAGTGCACTGTAATCTGTAAATGTGCACTGTAATCTGTAAACTAATAAATAGCCATTGCTACCTATTCTTTAGATAGCTTATTTTAATAAGCCTGTAAAAAAAAATGTTGTTACTTTACCCTTAACTAATGACTGAATAATGTAATAAGCCTGTTACAAATAAACTAATGACTGAATAATATGAGGTATTTTGAGATTTGACTGAAATGTATTATACTGAACACATAACTGAATATGAATATCATATTCTGAAACTTGACTGAAATTTCCATTAGCATATACTGAACATTTAAAAATAGCTGTGTATATTCTGCAAACTAACTCTGAAAACATGAGAACATTGGCTGAACATAGATACAATTGTTTGAAAAGATGAAAACATTTTGACAGTGTTATGTGAACACAGATAAGAAATGAAGTGAAATCTGTTTTTTGTCAGTATTGTCTGAATATTGATAAACTGTATATAACTGTCTGAAACAAACATACTTGCTTTAACTCATACATTTTAACTTTAAACAAACATTTAAGAAATAACTGAGACACATTGACAGTCAACTTCTACACCACAGCTCTTGCCAAATTTCAATCTGCATTGTTCCAGTCACTGATGAGGTAAAGGAAGGCCTGCTTTAATAGTAAAGTGACCTCTATATAGTTATAGTTAGTCCTTTTAAACCTCTTCTTTTCATTTCTTGTGCAAGGCTGGGTAGCTAAAGTTCTTGACTGTATTTATTATCAGATCCTTAAAATAACATTTGTATATTTACAATTATAAACTGATAGCATTGCTTATTGCCCTGACCTTATTTACATTTTTCTGCATGAGATGTAGCTTTAACAAGTATAAACTGGCAGCATTGCTTACTGTGCTGACTTTATTTACTTTTTTTGCATGAAATAAACGTTTACTGCTAATAAACTCTTGCAAGTTTGCAAGCAAACTGATAAATGAAACTAAATAGTAACGTAACACTGATTATATTTTTCTGCATGTCCTCTGCCTTTACAGTGGCGTTGGCAACCAGACCACAGTCTGTTTGGAAATCCTTGCCTTTAATTGATATTTTAAATTCTGCTCCTGTTTTGTGCAGTCTACTGCACACAACTTTTTGAACATTTCTTCTGTCCATACCACTGTAAATATCATAGCATCTTTATTTTTTTACAATATGGTGTTATTAAAATTTAACACAACACCTAATTCTGACATAATGTCCAGTACCATATGTTTTTATTAAAAAGTAACACAACACCTAATTCTGACATAATGTCCTTTTCTAAAATGGTACTGTCACACTGGCAATGTAAAAATCTAAACTCTAAAGTCTTGCTGATGACTGCAGCTACCTTTGACTCTTAAAACCCTGATAGTGTTTGAACTATAGTCTGGTCCTCTGGCAGAGGTCTGTTTGTAACTAAAACTGAAGCCCCTGTATCAAGTAACACATTGAGCCACAATTTCTTTTTCATGAGTAATGAAATGTATGGTCTGCCATCCTTTCCAACCTGGAATGAAGTCAAATACACCAACTGATTCGGTGCTGAACTATCACAGCCTTTATACATATTCTGAAAATTTAGTATGTTACTGGCAACATTAACCTGAGCTACAGCATACTTCTGATTATTCTTTGGGCTTGAACTTTGTACATTACTTACGTCATTTGCCCAGTTATTAACCATAGTGGGCTGCCTTGTATAACCTGTCTAGCTTTATTGGAAACAACTGGAACTAAGTCATTAATATCAGCTTTTACATGCTTGTGTTTTCATGTCCAGTACTTAGGACACTGTTTTTTTATTTTTACATGCCCAAGCTTTTACAAAAAAAAACAAAAAAACATTTAACTGCTGGGACTGGTGAAGTCTGTTTTATTGCTCCAATATCAGTATTTATTACTGGCATCTGATGCTTTCAAAATTTATTTCTGTCTAACCACTAAATGCACAGCTTTTTCTATGGTCTTGGCTGTAGCAATTACATTTAACTTGATAGTTGTATCCAAGTTTCTAAACTTATTTTAAATGAAACTCAAAGTAGTAATGCAACACTGTGCATTTTTCCACCTATATAAAATTAAATTTAACTGCTGAACTTTTTACATTTTGTCTCGTGACCCTTAGATATTAACATACTGTTCTGTGAATGAAACTTCACCCACTTTTTTACCATAAACAAGCAGCAAGCTTTTAGAGTTTAGATTTCTTTAGCTTCCATCAGTTAACTTGTCAGTAGTACTGAATGCTTCAAGAATTTATTATTACTGTCTACAATTTTCTTGGATAAATAGTAAAACTAGAAATGCATTAAAATGGATTGTTGCCATATAGCCCTATGGCATACAGTACTGTCGTTGGCTGACTGTAATCTGAGCTGATGTGCTTGGCAAACTGCTATTTCCGTACAAAACATGTACAGTCTGAAACTAATTACATAATGTACTCTTTTATACATAGAATCTGAATTTTTAACTGTGTTGTCACTTTTACAATTTAGCATTGACTTTAAATTTTACATTTTGTAAAGTAGTAAACATTATTTTATCTCTATATTACAATATTGTTTATGTACTGCAACACTTTAATATAAAGCTCTTAACTAATGACTACTAAACAAAATAATAATACAAAAAAATAATTTGCCAACTGTAATTGCAAACCCTTTATTCTGCTAATTAATTTGACTGTTAGTTCTGATATACCTTACAAGACATAGAGGCATACTGTTACCCTTTTTTCCTAACTGGCCATACCTAATATGTCTTTCTGAGCACTTCAGCTACATCAGCTGAACTGGAATTTATTTTATTTTTAACCCATAAATCTGCATGTTCCTGTCGTAACCAATGTTTTAAAATCTGTACATTTGTAGTACTTTCTTTACTGATTTCTGAAACAGTAGATAACTTTAATGACATGTTTATACCTAGTACAGAGCTGCTACACTTTGAACTGCTAGCTGCTGTAATCTTTGACCTTTTAAATTCTGACAAAACTGCATTTGGGTCTAAAGATCTATGTGTAACTGAAGTTAATTTGTCTGTAGGTTCATAGGTTCATAGGTTTATACTAGGCTATCTGCCCTAAGGCATTTATAAGCCTAGCCCAAATTTTTGTGGCTTACGCCACCCCTTATATGAAAAAATACTGTGCCCATTAGTTTGTTGTGCCTCTGTCCAGCAGTGACACAGAGATGATTCCCGGGGTAAACCTACGATCTCCCATCCACAGGTCTAGATTTCTCTTGAACAGAGTCAGCGAGGTGCTCTGCCTCACATGGACCGGGATTTTATTCCACAGCATAGGGAGTCTCTGAGTGATAAATCTATCCCTCAAGCACGTCCTATTTATATCCGTGCTAAGGTTTAAGTCGCTTGCTCTAGTGGTTTTGGTGGATTTGGATTTTTTGAGGTGGAGCATGTCCATTAATTCCGGGTTGGACATGGCCTTGTATGTCAGGCACGTCACCTCTGAGCAGACGGTATGCGACTGAATAGAGCTGGAGTTTCTTCAATCTGACAGCATATGACAGATTTTGGAGTCCCTTTATCCTTTTGGTGAGGAACTTTTGGGGTCTCTCCAATTGCTGCAGATGTCGGGTGAGATACATCCCGAATGGGGCATTGTACTCGATCATTGGTCTGATAAGTGAAGAGTACAGGGAACAATGACCTCACTAGATCTGGATGTGAATCCTTCATGATCAGGTGGGCAATGTAGAAGGTCTTTCTAACCACTTTAGCAACGTGAGTGTCAAAGAAAGGCCACTGTCAACCTGGGTCCCCAGGTCCCTGATAACCTCTTCTGTGCTTAGTGGATTGCCACCTATATGGTAGCTTGGGGTTACCTTGTTTTTCCCGAAGGGTATGACTATACATTTTTGGCGTTTAACTTCAGGCCATGGCTCTGGCACCAGCTATCTGTTTCCGTGAGTCCCTTCTGAAGGATATCCATGTCCGATGCACTTTCCACTATGGCCCAGTTTGCAGTCGTCTGCAAACTTTGTCAGCCAAAGTCCTCCCATGTTGGCCTGTACTTCTGAGAAGTAGATGCCAAACAATAGGGGCCAAGGACCGAGCCCTGTGGGACACCACTTGTGACCGGCTTGGAGTCTGACACAGCGCCAGCAACTCTAACCCTGTGGGTTCTGTCCTTAAGCCAGTTTGCAACCCATCTTGTGACATATGGGTTTACATTTAACCTGGTAAGTTTTCTACAATAGCCGAGTGGGGTATTGTGTCGAAGGCCTTTGCAAGGTCAAGGTAGGCTGTATGGACTGCCTTTCCCTCATCAATGGCCTTGGTGACTGTTTCAAAGAAGTCGACCAAGTTCAAAAGGCATGATCTTCCCTTGACAAAGCCAAACTGGGTCGGGTCCAATGCCTGCAAGTCCCTATATCTTTGTTTATGAGCTCCATTATGATCCTCTCCATAGCTTTGCAGACTAGACTTGTTAAGCTTATGGGGCGGTAATTACCAGGGTCCCGCCGCCTTTGTGGAGTGGGACCACAGTTGCCGTACACCACTCCTTGGGCACGTATCCTGTGGTAAGGCTGAGATTAAACAGCTGCCTTATGTGCAGGTTTAATTCCTCATTTAGCTCGTGTAGCACACAGCCGGGGACACCATCCGGTCCCATTGATGCTGTGTTTTTAGCTTTAGAGAGAGCAGCTTTCACCTGCGCATTTGAGATGTCTGGGAGGCTACACTCAGCTGGGATAGTTATCTCTCCTTTAGGGGAGAGGGGTGAAGTTTGCACTGAACCTGTCTGCCAGTATGTTGGCAATGTCTGTGGGTTCAGTGATTTTTGTATCATTTTGGACTAATTCTGAGCATATCTGGGAGTTTCCACCCAGGTTCCTAACATAGCTGAAAAAGGACTTATGATTGTCCTTTGAATCCATGGCAATTTTCTCTCAAAATTGGCCTTAGTTGATTTTATGAGTGCTCGTATTTTTTACTAATAATGATCAGGGTGACTTCCCTTTTATGGATTTTGTTCTATCATGTAATAGCTTTCTCCTCTTATTGTAAAGTTTGTTAATGGCTGGGGTCCACCAGACTGGACGTTTGCCCTTTGTGGAAAGAGTCTTGGTTTTATTTGGGATTGCCTGATCCATGCAGTCCTGGAGGTGTTCATAGAAGGCATTTGTAAGGGCTTCCATAGCTTGGGTTGTGGTTTCCTCTGGCTCAGGGGCCTTGAAGGATACCACACCAGTCTTGAGTAGTGTGAAGTTTGCTTTAGAGAAGTTCTTCACTATGGTCTTTTTGTTTGGGGTGGGGCGGGATGTGGATTTCCAGTGAGATTAGTTTATGATCAGATCTCACCAATGAGGGATATACTTCCGGTGTGGAGCATTTTGTCCCCATGTTTGTGACAATGAGATCTAGTATATTTTCTCCTCTCGTGGGAACAGTGACTAGCTGTTCCATGGCATTTGAATTTATGAACTCCAGGAACCGTTGGGCTAGAAAGTTAGGGCTTGAGTAATGTTCCCAGTCTATATTTGGGTAGTTGAAGTCACCCAATATGATGGTGTTTGGAGATACATTTATACCCTCCAGTGTCTTCAGGAAGGCTGTGTGGGGTTCCTGAGTTTGAGAGGGTGGCCTGTAGCATGCTACAATTTGTAAACAATGAAACATTATTATTTATTTTAACCTTAAATGACAGATTAATGCTCTGATATTTGCAGATAGCTATGGAATGCATTTTTTACTTAGCACTGAAGTCTGTTTCACAGTTTGTCTGGAATATACTTTATTTAAATTTGCACTCTGATTCCTTTTATCTCCCTTTAGTGCAAACATTGCACTTGATTCTGAAAATAAAAAACTAGATAAAGTAATGTGAACTTGAAACATTGCCTGTATGTTATGTACGTTGACTGTGTTAACGTTTGTATGTTTAATACTGCAACATACTTCTGTACTGTATTTTGAATTACATGTATTACATTCTGAATATTTGTATGTGAAACTATACTACAACTGAAAGTATTATGTTGACTTGTATGTGCTAAAGCATTTACACAAGGATTGATTGGTGATTTAACCCTTTTGCATTTAGAAATATTTAACATTATTGAACTAATAACCTTTAACTTTAAGAAAACATTTTTAAACTTAAACCAAAGATATACTGAAGTTTTAACTGTAGCAGAATTACTTAACATGTTACATGCAAATGACTTTAACTGATTAATTTAAACTTTATTGAGCTGTTAACTAAAAGTTGCATATAAAGTCTTACATAACATTATAGTCTTGGATGAATGTGAGCCATTGTCTGTAGCTTATTTTTTTCTTGGCCGTGTGACATTACACTGAAAACATGAAAGTTTGTGGAGATAGCTGTTAACTGGATAATGTCTTTTATGTTCTGAAGGACCACTGCTTTGATTTAATACTGGTCTACTGAAATTGTGTGAGGCTTTTCTGAAATAAACACTGGTGCTGTGCACTTTGGTTAGAGGTCATATGCTGTGTCCATTTTCTGCATGAAGTAATGCTGTCATAATGAGAAACTTGTCATGCCGTAATTCTTAGCTTATTCTGTATAGAGTTAACAGCTCTCTTTATGGAAAAAAATACTGGTATGCTGCTGAAAAGTCTATTACGAAACATTTGCTTCATCTAAACTGTTAATGAAACCTCACAGTTAAGCTGGCTATTGCAGTAAAACTGTACTGTTGAAGTTTTTTAGAACACATGTAGTTGAATGAAACATGAAGTGCTGCAATGGAATGAAAACACTGGTATTTTGTATAGAACACACATATTGTGACCAAGTCTGGAAATGAATGATAGCTTCACTGAAAGGGTGGTATGCTCTCCAGAGTGCTGCTGTAGTACTTCTGCTTTATAAACAGTCACTGTGAACTTAAGAACATATGCTGTACTGGAAACTGGATGTGAAAGGGATCCATCTGCATGCTGGATTGCAAGAATTATATATCTCTCTCCAGACAGCAAGCCTGTGTGGGTGCCATTGCAAAAATTGATAATACTGTACTGCACCATAATTAGCTATAAACACTGTATGCAATGAGACTGAGAAACAAAAGTATTTATCTGTTAATTACCCCAGCTCATGCTGAACAGGTGCCAGCCTCTCCTTTATGGCCAAATATCGTACAATTTTCAGAATGAATTCTCCAAACACTGTAGTTCATTCACTAATGTTTTATTAAATGTTCACAATATCTGAATACTGTCTTCATTAACAGTACTGACAAACAATTAATGCTCAAAGTTACTGCATGTCATATTCTGATTGTCCTGCACAACGTAAACTAACATAGTCTTTATATAACATGTCTTCTGTACTCAAGCTTGAGTGTCTGTCATCTTCTCTGAGGTAACAGGTCGAATGAACTTATAAACCTTAACTGAACTGCTATTCTGAACACAACATATTATATTGCTTCAGTCCAGTAATTGTACTTATTTACTTTTTCTAACCTTGGTCTCAGGCTCTGTCTCATATGTGCAACATTCCATTAAGGAACATTCTGTAGCTAGCAAAACTGTCCCCCAGATTCACTAATCTTCCATGCAGGACTAGTGTAGTCCTGCACAGAAGCACCCATGTAGGAGGAGGACAGCAGTGTGCCATGCATATTAATGAAGGTGCACTGCCCGACCTCCCAGGCATACATGGAGCATGCACGAGTCCAGGGGGTGTGTCTGAGAGTAGAGCTCTCAGAATAAACATGCCCCTGCAATGTAGAACAGCAGAAAGGGGAAATAAATGAGCGAGACCACTCATAGGTGTCAGCATATCCCCACCAACAGTCCCCCATGTGTACAACAGCAACAGGACATAAAAATCAAAAGAAGAAACCCCTTTATTATTTTTTTTTTAAATCTGAGTACAGCTAGCCATAGGTGTGTGGGTGTGCCCATTGCTTAGCTATTTTTAAAGCAGCTTAAAAGGCTGAAGAGGATAACAAGGAAGATATATACAAATGACGAAGCACATCAATAGTGTAGTGGGCAGAGCATTCACCTAATGAGCAGGCATTCCAGGGTCAAGTCCTACTGCAGCACAGTCCATTTAACATGGCAAAGCATAGTATAACCAATATTTTTACTACAAAATCCACTAAATAACATATATTTATGAACTGGAGCACTGCCAGAAATGCACATGTGAAGAGTCAGTGTCATAATGAATAAGGCAGTAGTAAGGAGGTGTAAGCATAGATAAGCAGTAGTAAGCAAATGTAAGCACTAGTAAGCGAGTTTAAGTGCATTTGTGTGGGGGTAAGCATTGCCTACATAGATTAAGCAAAGTAGAAGCTATGTGAGTGTAAGAAACTATAACCTGAAATAAGCAGTGCTTACCACCGCACAAACCCACTTACAACTGTTTTGAAGTGCCTTAATCACTCTGTATCCAATGGGCCTTTGTCTGCCCAGCAACAAAATAAACAGTCATGCATGTCTCGAACCCAGGACCGTATACACCATAGCCCCAGAAACTATCCATCAAGCCATCACAGAAGTATGGAAGAGTGAGATAGTAGTAACCATGTCCTCACCATAGTATAACCAAACTGAACCTGTAAAAGGCATCAGTAAACAGTCATATGTGCCGTAACTGACTACATAACATAAACATGTGAATTAGAGTACAGCAGTAAACCCAGAATTGAGGTGTACTTGTAATAGAGTGTTGAAGTCCTTAATAAAACACAAGGACCCCACAGAGTGTATGAACACATCAATCAGGGATACTAGGCATACATATAAGGTGTAATGAATAATAACACAATGCCAAAAAGGCATTATAATGAATGCCTACTGTAGGCAACACCAAGCATTGCACAGTCCAGTTTAGGAGGTGTGAGCAATGTGTAGACCATCTAACTCTTTGTGCCCAATGATATATCCCTTTAAACAATGCCAACATTAGGTAGGCAGGTTTGCCCATAGCTTAGCCTTTTCAAAACTGGCCAATCACGAAAAGTGCGGGAAATCGGCTCTACTTAAACCCAAGAGGCAGGAATACTGCTCATAACTGGTTGTAGCTTCCCCTTGTAGGCACTATGGCAGTAAGGGGAGAAGGAGTGTGCTTCCGGGCACAGCACTGGTGCATCCAGGAGTCTAAGGTCATGGCTGGACTCCTACTTAAAGACCATGCACAGAGACTGCTGCTGGGCCAGTACCAGGGCTCCCAGTATAAGGCGGAGGCCTGGAAATGTCTCACCCGTGACCTCACCAGTGCTACTGGCATACCCCAAACTGGTGAGCAGGTCAGGCACCACTATGTGTACCTGAAGCGGTGGAAGGGGGGCCTCTTGGAGGAGTGGCTCTAAGAGGCAAGAGCATCAGGGGATGTCCCAGCTGTGTGTAAGTATCAGTCCACTACCTGTTTAATAATTGCCAGCTCAGGTATATCATGGATAGGTATGGCTAAATATTCCTCTTATGTCCCCCACAGCTGCAATGGAGCAGGCCATGAACCAGGAGGCCCACATCTGCCACCTGGCATGGTTATGACGCAAGGCAGGTTAGTAATACTCATGCTTTTACTGTCATAGGAAATAAAAATAAAAGTAGTAGTAAAGTAATTGCTAGTATAAAACCTGTATTGTTCAAGACAAGTACTGCATACACTAGAGAATATGGCAGGAAGAGTCTCATATTGTTAGTATGGCAATAAAAATGTAATAACCTGACAAGGCAGGTCTAATTGCTGGACTGTATGTATATATTCTGGTATCATATGGTAATGTAGATTTGCAATCATGTAATAGCACTGTAGTATTAAGCACTGTTACCCACACCATGCACCATAACGTGAATGTGTAGGAATGCCTGTAAATGACAGGTGTAATCCCCAGAGGCCATTTAGTACAACTGAGAGACACATAGACAGTAAACAGGGGAAATGCAGACAACAATACCCAAATAGCACATGCAACTGAGATGTGAGCTGCTGTTTTATTAGCACACACAGCAACGGTTTGAATCCTGCCAGTGGTAGTCATCTGCATACAGAATTATACACCACAACTCTACAAATATGTCCAGACTGTCTATTAAAGTGGCCTATATCTAATGCCTATCAACCTGTCCCCCTGGGAAATCAGTAGGATGATCCCAGACGTATAGGCAGCAAACAGGAAATACAACTGATTGACACACATCTATGACAACAAACCTGGCACACTAGCAACTCCCCAATATCTTATGTGACGAAGAAGCCACGTATGTCCCATTTACACCCCAACCTGTTAAGCTGTGGTCAGAGTGTGTACAGTAACAGAGTGAGATGTATGTGTACAGTACTAATGTGTAATCTGGAACCATGTGTGGCAACAGTCAGGTACTGCTAACAAACATTACTTCCACAGGTACGTTGGATACGAACACTGTGCTGTGAAATAGAGACCAATATAACCTGTACTGGTACTGTCCACTCTGGTATTGTAGGGGATTGTGAGTGTTGCAGTTTCTCTGAATAATAAAGTATCACTGGTCACTGTCACCCACACTGTGCTACATAATATAACTGTGTAGGTAAACATGTATATGTGTGCGTCAGGTCACTAAAGGTGGAAGAGGGCAATATTCTAGATATGTCCAGACATACCAGCATAAGGTCAACACATGGCCAGAGTCTGTGCAGAAAGAGTTGGATAGCATAGTGTAAAATATCAACCCAGAATCTGTCTATATGTTTACAAACAGTTAGTCAGTGTTAACAAACATTCACTCCACAGGTATACCAGGTAGGAGGTGTAGACTGCAGGTAAAACTGATGATGTTGACAGACATATCAGTGCCCAATATAGGTTTATAGGGTAGTGTAGTAAGACCTGTAAGGTTCAGATAACTTCACTGACTAGGAATGTAATGTGGAGTACAGGAATATACTACTTATTAATTGACATCTTTCTCTCCCCCCACCTTATCTCCAACAACAATAATCAACATACCCACCGCAACTGATATGTACTGACTCTGATAATGTCCAATCGTTTGATAAATATTCTAATCGTTCCCTTGCATGTGCCATATTGAATTATTCCAACATTGTTGGCATGGTGCCATCAACATACCTGCATACTGTTCTTATTATCACTGTGGTCCCATATATGCATGTGTTCTGTTTGCTATGCAACTGTTCCATATCTAGTATCTGGGTTAATGGGAATATGTATGCATGTTGTCATACCTAACCCTGGAATGTGTTGACTATTACTAACCCATATATGATGTTGAAATCTAAACACTATAGCACGCTTGGGAAGGCCGGTCCCAGTGTACCCACCTGTCCCAGCTCAGCTGGATGAGGCACTGGGTAACAGCATGTCTGGGGCCCAAACCTGCACCTCTCTGTCTGTTGGTCCTGCACCACCTTCGGGTGGTGACTGCCCATGGGTGGGGACCTCAGTCCCACTGTTACCTCTAGGGGGCTTGTGAGCTTATGATATCCCAACAACCCCCCCATCAAGGTGTTTTACCACCCACATGTGTCAGATACCGCCCCAGTATGCGTCTTGTGTGTCTTGTCTGTTAACCTACCCAACCTACCTCCTCAAATATAACTGCTACCCCTCCCCAACATCCCACTCCCACCTGAAGGGAAAAAAAAGGGCAATCTGTTCCCACAAAAAAATCTTGCCCCATACATAGCTGTCCATTTCGCACATGTCCACTGGACACATGTAATCTGGTCTAATTGGTGTCACAATGAATTGTTGTCCTCACCCCTCTCCCAGGGGTTTAAGTGTCCAAACCTACCTCCAAATGCAGTGTATCTGCACAGTTAATATATGCCTGCTAATGCATAGTTACATATCTCACACTGAACCCCCCCCCCCTTAGCAACCACTACTCACTGGCCAGTTTGTTTTCTACCTGCCATTGACTTGCATGGCTGAATACTGATTTTAGTTAGAATGCTTATTTTACGTTTATTTTCCCCACGATCCCATTTGGCACCGCTGCCATATGCTTAAACAGCCTAGTTTGGCGATAAAAAATAAAAGTTGATTTTTTTTTTATTTTTTGTATTGTTTGCAATACCAATGGCCTTATACTTGGCCATTGGCATGCTTCCTCAATTATGTGCAGCCTTTATTTGGAGCTGTCATAGCTCCGTTTTGGATTTTGCAGAAATGTACTCAGTTACTAACCGAGTACATTTCTACGGCTAGCACTAGTCTTGCATGGACTGTTGCAAGCTTCCTGGGTTGCAAAATCACCTCATGTGCATGGATTTCACCTGCAAATGGGGTGATTTGCATACCAGGGCTTAGTCCATGCAAGATTAGTGCAGGAGTGCTTGTGCATGCCCCTGCGGGCTGTTCCTGGATTGCACAGCAGACATATTGCCTGCATGGGGTCCTGCACCAATCTTGCAATCCATGCAAGCTTTTGTGAATCCGGGGGTGTATCTTTTCCTTGAGAAAAGAAAATTCTGTCTGCACACTTCATGCTTATCTTTCTTTTTTAATAAACTGTCTCAAATGCTTGACCAGCAAGGTTATTTTCCTTTCTGCTTAACTGTTTTTTTTTTTGCATAAATAAAACACAGTTTATTTTACCCTTTAACCTGTCTAATGTCTAATGAGTACTTTAAAATGGAAGTTCCTAATCTAACAAACAGGGTTAGGCAAGGCTCATGGGAAGGATGCCCCCCAGCTGTAGAAGAAAGTAGTACTCCACAGAAATCACAAAAACTGATAGGCCAAAAAGAGCCATAAAGATGGCAGTGAGGACTACTGAGGAAAAGAAACAAATTATGTACAGTATAGAGTCAATTATATGAACTAATTGGGACCTAGGGTAGTTCAGATAATTAAACTGTTTGGATAATCAAACATACATTGAACTGGATAAAAAACTTCTAAAATCTTGTGTTTTCTGCATGCAGGGAATACTCTTTTCAACCATTTAGTGACTCCAGTGGACAATAAAGAATATTTTCACACATGAGCATGCTACAAGCTCAAAAAACACGCACAGTAAAATACATATAACATTTACATAATCAGACTGTATGATTTTTTTCCTACCTGAAAACTTTGGAAGACTATGTTCGGATAATTGATGTTTCTGATAATTGATGTTCGGATAATTGACTCTCTACTGTATTGTTACTATGATGTAAGAAGCCCAGAATTTCTAGATAGAAGATATTCAGGATGATTAAGTGAAAAATTAGAGACAAGAAAAATATTTTCACAAGAGAAACATTCAAAGTTTCAAATGCAACAACAGATCCAAGAAAAATATTATGTAAAGAAAGAATCTTTGGGCCACCTGGAAAGAAAAGCAAGAGAGGAAGTAAGAAAATATAAAGAAGAAAACCTATAGATTTTTAAAAGGTATAACAAAGAAACATGGACATTGGAAAAAAAAAGATATCTAATATGGTGCAATATTTATGCAAAGGAGAAAGCAAAACTAATTAATATAACAAAAGCAGTGCCAAAGGTATTTGAAGAGAAATACATGCAAAGGCACCCAGATATGAAATATTTCACAATACAAAAAACAAGAAAGCAAAGGGGAAAAGTAGAAAAGAGGATTAGCAATGAAGAAGTTATAGAAATACCTCTGGATTCAGTAATCTTCCGTGCAGGACTAGCTTAGTCCTGCACGGAAGCGCCCATGTAGGAGGAGGACGGCAGCACGCCATGCATATTAATGAAGGCACCTGCCCGACCTCCTAGGCTTACATGGAGCATGTATGAGTGCAGGGGGCATGTCTGAGAGCAGAGCTCTCAGTATAAACATGCCCCTGCAATGTAGAAAAGCAGAAAGCATTAAGAGATGAGCGAGATCACTCATAGGTGTCCGCATATCCCCACCAACATATCCCCATGTGTACAACAGCAACAGTACTGAAAAAGTAAATAAAGAAACCCTTTTATTTTTTTTTAAACACTGATTAAAGCTAACTAATGGTGCGCAGGTGTACCCATCGCTTAGCTACGGTTAAAGCAGCTTAAAAGGCTGAAGAGGATAACAAAGAAGATATATGCAGATAAAGCAGCACAGCAATAGTGTAGTGGGCAATGCATCCACCTAAAAAGCAGGCATTCCTGGTTCAAGTCCCACTGCAGCACATTCCATTTTCCATGTGAAATCTGTAAACATTTAAATGTGAACTGGAATACTGCATTAAATGCACATGTGAAGTGTCAGTGTCATAATGAATAAGGCACTAGTAAGTAGGTTTAAGCACAAATAAGCAGTAGTAAGCACATATAAGCACTAGTAAGCATGTTTAAGTGCGTTTGCACAGGGGTAAACATTGCCTACACAAATTAAGCAAAGTAGAAGCTAACTGAGTGTAAGAAACTGTAACCGGAGGTTAGCATTGCTTAGCTCCGTGCACACCCGCTTTAAAGTGCCTTAATCACTCTGTACTCAATGACCCATGTTATGCCTAGCAACAAAATAAACAGCTTCAGCAAGGCTCGAATTCAGGACTCTGTAAACTATAGTGACAGTAGTTAACCACTAAGCCATGATAGCAATACATCATATGAGTGAGGTTTCAGCAAACAAATCCTCACCATAAGAAAATCAAACCAAACATGTGAACTGAATCTATGTACAGTGTGATGCTGTATAACCTGCTACATAATATAAATATGTGAACTGGAGTACTGCAGTAAGGCCAGATGTGAAGTGTTTTTGTAAGAAAGTGTTGAAGTCCCCAGGACCCCATACAGTGTATGTACACATGAATCACAGATATAACATGTAACAAATTATAAATCAATGTCAAAAGGACAATATAATGCTAATTACATATTAAGCAATACTAATCATTGCACAGGTCGGCTTACATGGTGTAAGCAATGTGTAGGCTGGCTAATTCAATCTGCCCAGTGGTATGCCCCTTTAAGAAATGCCAACATTAGGTAAGCAGGTGTGCCCATAACTTAGCCTTTTCAAAACCATCCAATCACAGGAAAGTGTGGGAAATCGGGTGTATTTAAACCCCACAGGCACCAATAATCCCCATAACTGGTTGCAGCTCCCTACTGTAGGCAGAATGGCTGGAGTACATGAAGACACTTGATTCAGAGTGCAGCGCTGGGGCATTAATGAGTTGAAATACATGGTGTGGCTCCTGGTCATACATCATGAGCAGAGACTCCTGTAGGGCCATTACCAGGGTTCCCAGTATAAAGCGGAGGCCTGGGACAGTCTTGCCTGTGACCTCACTAGTGCCACAGGTATCCCCTGAACTGTTGAGCAGGTCAGGCATCAGCATGCTGACCTGAAGTGGAGTAGGGGGGATCTACTGGAACAGTGGATCCAGGAGTGCAGGCAGATGGTTGATGCCCCAGTACTAAGTACCCATTCCACTAAGTATATAATAATTGCCTAGGTTGTGTATACTATGGATAGGTATGGCTAAATGTCACTGTATTTCTCTGACAGCTGCAGATGAGCAGGCTGTGAACCAGCAAGCCCATGCCACTAGGCTGCAAAGGCTGTGTGGTGAGGCAGGTTAGTAATAATCTTGCATGAACTGTCATATCCTGTGAATAAAGGTATAATCCCTGGAGTGCTTGTGTATACTCTGATTTAATATGTTGTAGTGTTGCATGCTATAAATAGTACTGTAGTATTAAGCAGTGTTACCCACACTGTGGTACGCAGATAAAATGTGTAGGAAGTTCTGTATAATGAGGTTAGCCATATTGTACAACTGAGGGAGACATAGAGAGAAAACATTTGAAAGCTTTACATCAATTCCCTCATAGAACAGTGTATTGTGATGTTAACTGTAATAGTTTTACCACATGCAGCAGGAAATGAATCCCGGGAGTGGTAGTAAGTTGTATGCATAATCATACTCCACAGCTGTACAGAATTTGTGACAATGTTCAGATAGAAAGCTGTATGCATAATTAGACCCAACAACTGTACAGAGCTTGCTAGAATGATCACATAGTAAGCTGTAAGCCTAATCATAACCATCAACTGTACAGACTGCGTCAGAATGTTCAGATAGTAAGCTGTATGCATAATTAGATAGACCCAACAACTGTACAGATTTTGCTAGAATGTACAGATAGTAAGCTGTAAGCATAATCATAACTATCAACTGTACAGACTGCTTCAGAATGTTCAGATAGTAAGCTGTATGCATATTCATACCTCTCAACTGTTCCGATCAGCCCAGCATGTGCAGATAAATGGCCCAAATCTGCTGCCTGGTACCCTGTTCCCCTGAGAAATCAGTGATGATCCAAGAAATGTAGGCAGCCTGTGATGACATATAACTGATAGTCAAACCTGTACATAGTAAGAGAATGTATATGAAAACAAACCTGTCATTGTAGCATCACACCCAATGTGTATGAGAGCAATTCTCATAATATGTCGCATTAACACCTGCATCCTGTCACGCCTCAAGCAGATTGTGTGCAATAACGGATTGAGGGGTATGTGTATAACATCAACATGGAATCTGGGAGCATGTGTAGAAATTGTCAGGTAGTGTTAACAAAGATCTTCTCAACAGCTATAACAGGTAAAAGGTGTACACTATACGTTAGACACAGTCCATGTATATACTAATCTACAAACATACCATTGTACAAAGTAAGGCCAATGGGTAGTGTAATAATACATGTAAGAGATAGATCACTGCAGTGACTAAGAAAGTTGTGAAAACTGCAGGGATATATCAGTTGTTAATTGAGGTCTCTCTCTTTTCCCATCATATGTGCAACAATAAACCAATTATACACCTCAAAGGGTATGTTTATTCTCCAAATTTATGTTAGGACATATGTCCTATTGGTTCATAAATATCCACGTTTGATTCTATGCATATGCCATGTTAAAATACACCCATATTGGTGGCCTGTTGCCATCAATAAAACCTGCATGCTGTTGTAATGCCAACTGCTGTTCCATATATGCATGTGCTCTGCTCGCTATCAACTGGTTTAAATTTGGTAACTTGGGTTAATGGATATACCTATGCATACTGTTATAACTAATCTTGAATGCTGTTGACTATTACTAACCCATATCTGTCTGTAAACTGCAACACCATAGCTCGTATGGGAAGGCCAGTCCCAGCGGACCCACCTGTTCCACCTCAGCTGGCCATGGCACCAGGCACCAGCACGTCTGGGGCCCAGCCTGGGACCTCCTCCTCCATAGGCCCTGAAACACCTTTGGGTGGAACAGCCATATGGGATGGGGCTCAGCCCCACCTGGGAACGGGGGCGGAGAGGAACCAGTCACCCGTTGTCAGGTTCAGGCCGTGCTGAGTAGGGAGATCGATAGGGCATTTCGAGATCAGCTACACCAGCTTGAGGGCCGAGTGGCGCAATTACAGGGTGAGCCTGCCCCTCTTATCCAGCCCCCAGCATGGCCACCTTTGGGGCCATGAAGGTGCAGTGGTGACTGCCTATGGGTGGGGACCTCAGTCCCACTGTTTCCATTTGGGGGCTCATGGGCTTGTGACTTCCAAAAACCTCTCCCCGTCTAAGGTGTTTACTCATCACATGTGTCATATACCACCCCTATATGCATCTTGTCTGTCTTGTCTGTTAACCTACCCAACCTACCTCCCCAAATATACCTACTACCCCTCCCCAACATCCCACTCTCACCTGAAAAAAAGGGGCAATCATTTCCCACAAAAAAATCTCGCCCCAAACATAGCTGTCATTTTCACACACATGTCCACTGGACACATGTAATCTGGTCTACTTGGCATCACAATGAATTGATGTTGTCCTCTCCCCTCTCCCAGTGGTTTGAGTGTCCAAATCTACCTCCAAATTCAGTGTATATGCACAGCTGTTGCTGTAGAAGAAATGGGCAGCTATGGACAGTCCCTAAATCCTTCCTGCACATCCCTAGCTATTTTCCCTACTGTCTTTCCTTCTTTGTGCCCCTTTTTCACCACTTTCCTATCAACCCTTTTTTCTTTTCTTTTAAAGAAATTAGCATGGGGGTAAGTGGCAGTAAGCACTTTTAAGCAGCAGTAAGCTGGTTTAAGCCTGTTTGCACAGGGGTAAGCACTGCCTACACAGGTTAAGCAATATAGAAGCTAACTGAGTGTAAGATACTGTAACCGGAAGTTAGCAGTGCTTAGCTCTGTGCAAACCCACACAAACCCGCTTACAGCACAATCAGTCAACAGTACAGGAAATGTAGTAATATCATACCAAACAACCTGTTAATGCAAGAAGTCTGGACAAAGTGTGCCAAAATGTGGGTACAAATAAGGATATATGTCAAATACTGCTCTGATACACTTAAAACATTTCTAGTTACACAGTTATATGTATTAGAACATATATTTTGAAGGAGATGAAGTCTGAAACACAAAAGTGTCGGCACTAGTTACTGACTTCAATCCTGAGATCATCCATGTCATTTGTCAAAAGAATGAGGTACAGGCCAAAAATATGAGCCGAACATGCATGGACATATGGACAGTGTCAGAAAAATATGTATTAATGTGTGTATTAGTAATATGCTTAGTGCATTTAGAGCTTGAAAAGGGTTAACACATTTATTCTATTTCATACTGCATAAATCTGTACAAACTGCAGATGCTTTCTGACCTTGTATTGTTAGCTGAAATCTTTGCTTGTGCCTTGGAAATTTATTGAGAAGCAGATGATTTCTGCTTGTGTTAGGATAATAATGAATAGAACAATACTACTTGTATGAAACTTAGACAAGGAGTTCCACTTGTGCTGTGAGAAAATACACACGTAGCGTTATATCATGGGCAGGCATATTACCGGCATATGGAGCAGTGAAATCGATCTGGGAGCTGAGAAAACTGTCGAAACTTCTCGAAGTAATGTGCAACGTGACTTTTTCCACTCTAGAATTGGTGACTGATTAACTGAATGCTTTGAGAACTGTAGTACTTCAAAACCACATGGCTCTCGACTTCACCCTAGCGGCGAGAGGTGGTACTTGCGCTTTAATCCAAGAAGAATGCTGTTCGTATATTCCTGACCATAAACACGAGATAGACAATCATCTTGAGGTAATTCAGCAAGTGTCGGCCATGACTAAACCAGGCCCAAACCCACTGATGGACTTTTTCCAGAAATGGTTTGGGGGGTGGGGTACCATCCTAATGAACATCCTGATTGCCATTTGTGTAGGAATGCTCCTATTGGGAGTATGTGTTTGTTGTGGTATCCCCTGCATGAAAAGACTGATAAAAGACTTTATAGACATGTCAGTTTCTGAAACCTTATATCAAAGTACTGAGTTTGAAGAACTGTTAAAAGATTAAAAATGCTTTCATAAGTTTAAACTGAATGACACTCTTAACTGCAAATCCTGAGTGGAAGAGGTTAGGAGAAGAAAACAAACTGTTTATGCTTATTTTAAAAGTAGAATAAAAGTATTAATAGGGAGGAAATGTCAGAAAAATATGTATTAATGTGTGTATTAGTAATATGCTTAGTGCATTTAGAGCTTGAAAAGGGTTAACACTTTTATTCTATTTCATACTGCATAAATCTGTACAAACTGCAGATGATTTCTGACCTTGTATTGTTAGCTGAAATCTTTGCTTGTGCCTTGAAAATTTACTGAGAAGCAGATGATTTCTGCTTGCGTTAGGAAAATAATGAATAGAACAATACTACTTGTATGAAACTTAGACAAGGAGTTCTGCTTGTGCTGTGAGAAAATACACAGCTGTAGAAGCTATAGATAATTAGGACAAAGCCTGCTTGAAAATATGAACTGCAATCAGCATTTGCTTGTATCTGAGTTAGAAAAGTACCTTGAAATGTAACACTGTACAATAGAAGCCTGTAAACGGATTAGTGGCCACCAAGGCCAGGTTGTTTTTCTCAAAAAGTTTCTCACAAATCTAGTCATGTCAGCAGAAAATCTGAGTAACATCTGCTGTAGAACAATACTGAAAGTCGTGTTTGATTACGACAGCCATAGAAGGCCATGTCTTGTAAAACAGTATAAAAATAGCATGTTTCCTGTTAGTAGTTAGACAAATCCTTGTATTTGCATGTTTTTGTCTCCTTGCAGCAAGTAATTAAATGTGCCTTAACTGAACCTTATGTGTATTGGTCTTTGAAGTTTTTTCCTTTGACAGAAACCCTCACTTCACCTTGGATCAGACAGGCCAGGTGTCTTGAAACCGTACGGGGAAGAAACCACATCGGTTCTTCTTAGTTGAAAAGCCCTCTGACTGAATTGTCGTACAAAAGAGGCCAGCCACTTTCTGATCTGCGACTGAAGAACAGGTTTACTCGAACCAGGTGATCAGTCATGAAGGCTCAGGTAAGGTGAATTTACCTTTTTTTCTGTTTTAGATCAGGGACTAGATTTGTATTTATTTTGTTAAGACTTTGTTTATACAAGTCAGGGACAAAAAGATTACTGTCTTGTCATAGATCAGGGAAATAGAGCAGGTAGGCAGTCATTCTGAAGAGACTATAACAAAATCCATGGTACCACGTTAAAAATAAGGAGTTACATAATGGTTAAAAGGGTAGAACAAAATGGGTAATAATTGTACAAAAAGATCCCAAAATCTGCCGTTAACCGAAGACGCAAAATACATGCAGTCACCGCTTGCTGATAATATTAAATACTACTCAAAATGGGTTAATAAGCATGAATTTGATGGTAAACTAGAAAAATCCTCGCTTGTCAAACTTGTCAAACAGCTTAAAACTGATTCTAAAGGTCAGGTAAAAAAAGCAAAGTCAATTAGGAATTCCTCAGGCACACAGGTGGATTGAGGAAGTACAAAAGAATAATAATTCAAAAGCAATGTTTTTAGATAAGGAGGATAATAACTTAGTAATAGCATCGGCCTCTCCACCTCCCTTACCAGAATATGAGGCAAGTGAACAACTTAGTCCACCCTCGCGATATCCTGCTGTCACTGTAAGTAGAGATACTACAAAAGCAAAACCGTTTATTAGAGATCCCATCGAGACTAGGTCTTGAACACGGGCAGGTAACTCAAAAGGGGACATTGAGTTATATCAAATGGGTAGGAATTCACGATCTATGAGTAAAAAAGAAATATGCCCACTCATAGAAGTGCCTAATCCTCAGGCAGGACAAAAAGGTCAGGACCCAACTGTCCTAGTGTATAGACCCTGGACTCTGGAAGACATCCGGAAAGCCACTGAGGGAATTCCCCATCCAAAAGTTAATTTTAGAAAGTTTTTAGAAGATTTGCAAGGAATGAGGCTAAGTTATAATTTAAACGGAGAAGAGGTAGAAAAAGTAGTCAGACAAATTGTGGGACCAGATTGGCACATGATTAGTGGCGACTGGAATCCCCATGACGCTGCGCTCAGGCCCCTCCCACATAGCAGCTCAGAATTAGACAACAGAGTGAAAGGTCTTACAGAGTGAATCTCTGAGAAATGGAAGCCTAGGGTAGACTGGACTTGCATTAATCAATGCATCCAACAAGAAGGTGAGACTGTTGACAGATATTATGCCAGACTATTAGAATGTTTTAATAACCACTGTGGAATGCAGGTTCCTGAAGATCAGACACACAATTCCCCATATGAGCAGCAGTTAAAGAATGCATTTTTGAAAGGCAGTATTGCACCTATAAGCAGCTTTATTACAAAGCACATGGTAGATCATCGTACAAGCAGGTTACAGTCATTACTTGAATATGCTAGGCATGCCGAAAGGCATTTTAATAGCAAAAAGAAAAAGAAAGCCCAAGTATTTTCTGTAGAAGATGGAGCAGAAGTTTATGTAGTACAGTCCGGGAAAAGGGGCAAGAGAAATGCCCAGGGAAACAAACAATCTGATCAGTGATCAGAGGACTTTAAAGGGCGAGAAAAAAGGGGTAAATGTTTTAAATGTGGTAAAAAGGGACACTTGGCAAGGGATTGCAAGAAAAACAAGAAGGCAACCATGGAAGACAAGGAGGGTGAGGATTGACTATATGATAGTCAGGAATCACTAGAAGGGGATAGCAGAGAAAGGACAAATGAGAATGTGATAGAGGGAGTAGAGGATGTGACAAAAAAATAGAGGAAGTGCAGGAAGTCACGGATAGTGAAGAATATAAAATATTGGATTTGGCTTTATTGAGCTTAGAGCTCTATTTAGCAGACACAAAACCAGAAGTTACACTCCTGGTAGAAGGGAGAAAAGTCAGATTC
Organism: Protopterus annectens; assembly: GCF_019279795.1. Taxonomy (NCBI): domain Eukaryota; kingdom Metazoa; phylum Chordata; order Ceratodontiformes; family Protopteridae; genus Protopterus; species Protopterus annectens. The sequence continues at coordinate 529,558,992 of NC_056729.1, read as the reverse complement.
TTGTGTGACTCAGGAGCATCACGGACCCTGATACATCCCTCCAAACTGCCAGAAAATTCAGAGTCACCTGATTACATACTAGTGAAAGCAGCTAATGGACAGCTGTATCGGGAGCCCCTCTCACATAATATTGCAATAACTAATCCTGTTTCAGGATTGACCCAGAAAAGCAAAATTGTTGTTTCTGCAAAATGTCCAGTAAACCTCTTGGGCAGAGACCTTACGCAGCTATTTGGTATAGCAGTAGTTCCGACTATGCAGGGTATGGAAGCACAGCGACCAATTGATACCTTTGCAGTGCAAACAGAGGGTAAAATGTTTTATTGGTACAGCCAGGACTTGGTTATGACTGGTCCAGGGGCAGTGACTGAAGAGTTGATGAACGTAGCCATCAGCAACTTCCCCTCCCTTGGCATTGATAAACAACATTTGTTGCACAGTACTCTGTATTATTGTAACACACCAGGACCTAATAAGGAATATGAGCAAAAATTGTTTAAAAATCGTGCAAACAGATTGATATTACGTAATCTGTACTGGGACACAAAAGGGAACAGTGTAGTCAGCTGTTCATTGCCCCAGGAGTTCTTTGCACTTTATAAATATAATCGATTACCACATGTTAGCTTAACTAAGGACAAAAATGTGAAATGGATAGACCTAGGAGAAAAAGTCACGAGATGGGAGAAACAGACAGAGTTAGAACTGTCAGAACAGGGAATACAAATGCAGAAGTTGAATTGGATAACTCAGACCCACCCAGCTGTACACTTGCAGTCTAGCAAGGACAGCTGATTAGCACTCCTATTGAAGGAGGAAGAGAATGCCTTACAGAATATACCAGAAATTCTTTGGTCAACAGGAAAGTCAGATGTAGGACTTATTCGTACAGTGGGACCAGTTACTATTAAGCCAAAGTCAGCATTTAGACCACAAAAAAGACAGTATCCCTTAAGAAAAGATGCAGAGGTGGGAATCAAACCTATTATAGCAGCTTTACTTAAGGAAGGGGTGCTGGTGGAATCTCCTGATTCACCATGTAACACACCCTTATTTCCTGTTAAGAAAGCGAATGGAGAGTGGCGTATGGTCCAAGATTTACAAGCTGTAAATGACGCAGTAATACCAAGGGCACCTACAGTGCCAGACCCACACACCCTGTTGAATGATTTAAAACCTCAACAGAAATATTTTTCTGTGGTAGATATCAGCAATGCGTTCTTCTCGATACCGATACACCCTGACAGCCAGTATTGGTTTGCATTCACATTTCAGGGGAAAAGGTATACATATACGCGACTACCACAGGGGTATTGTGAAAGTCCAACAATATTCTCACAAGAAATGGCAAGCAACTTGGTGGGATTTACCCCACCAAGAGGTAGCCAGATTTTACTTTATGTTGATAATATCCTGCTGGCGGCCCCCACCCAACAAGATTGTAAAGAAGATACCATAGCGCTATTACAATTTTTGGCCACTGAAGGACATAAAGTAAACAAAAATAAACTGCAGCTTTGGAAAAAACAAGTTAAATACCTAGGATATGTAATATCCAAGGAGGGTAGGACATTAGATGAGGACAAAAAAGTAGCGATTTTGCAAGCACCAAAACCCACTACCAAGAAGGAAATGATGTCCTTCCTGGGTACGACTAATTTTTGTCGGAGTTGGATTCCAAACTATGCCTTGGAATCTGCACCATTGACTAACCTGATTTATAAAAAGCCTATGGCAGCACAGGATTTGTTACAATGGGCACCAAAAGCAGAATCTGCTTTCTGCAAACTGAAACAGTTAATAGCGTCCTCATTAATTTTGGGATTACCAAACTATCATAAACGTTTTTTCCAAACTGTAGATTGTAAGCAAGGTTATATGACATCAGTGTTAACACAGCAGCATGGGGACAAGCAACGCCCTATTGCTTATTATTCATCACGAATGGACCCAGTGGCACGGTCTTTACCTCACTGTGTACAAGCAGTAGTTGCAGCTGCAATGGCAGTACAGGCTTCGGCCTCAGTAGTTTTGTTCCACCCTCTCACATTGAGAGTGCCTCGTGCAGTTGCGATTATTTTACTGCAAGAGAAGATAGCATATCTTTCCCTTGCTAGGCATCTTTCCTGTATGACTATATTGTTGAGCCAACCTCATATGACAATTAAACGATGTATGACTTTGAACCCTTCTACCTTGCTCCCAACCCCTGCAGATGGCACACCACACAGCTGCCTGCAGGTAATTGAGCAAAAGACACTGCCTAGAAAAGATCTCATGGATGTCCCCTTAAATAATGCCGAGGTGGCATACTACATGGATGGCTCATGCAAAAGGGGACCTGCAGGACAGAACCTAGTAGGATATGCAGTAGTTTCTGATACTGACATTATAGAAGCGAAATCTTTGCCACGCAATTTATCTGCACAGGCAGCAGAATTGATTGCCTTGACACGGGCATGTACCTTAGCAAAGGTTAAATGTGTGAACATTTTTACTGACAGCCAGTACACTTTTTCTACTGTGCATGTTTTTGCGCAACAGTGGAAAAATCAAGGAATGATAACATCTACTGGCAAACCAATCAATCATGCAGTTTATTTTAAATCTTTTAGAATCTATTCAGTTACCTCAAAAAGTAGCTATTTGTAAATGCACAGCTCATACCAAGCAACAGGACAGGATTTCAAAAGGTAATGCGAGAGCTGATACAGCTGCAAAGCAGGCAGCTTCAGAAGTATTTATTTTGAATGAGAAATTACAACCCTCTGAGATTTTAGACTTAAAAATGTTAAAGACAATGCAAACACTTACTACGCAAGTTAAAAAACAAAGATGGTTAAAACGAGGAGCAATTCTCGAAAAGGGGCTGTACATCTCTAAAAAAGGGAAACCAATATTGCCGTCTAATTTGTTTAGATATGCAGCTTTGTTGAGCCATGGGCAGTGCCATGTCTCAACAGGGGGGATGGTACAGCTGGTGAACCAAGTGTTCATGACATATGGATTCTTAAATTACTCTAAAAAATTCTGCTCGGTATGCCACATTTGTAATAAACATCATGCACAAGGGGCGTTAAAGCCCAAGCAAGGGAATTTCCCTACACCACCATATCCGTTTCATACTATCTGTATGGATTTCATAGAATTGAATAAATGTGAAAATAAGAAGTATTGTCTTGTCATTGTAGATATGTTTTCCAGATGGGTGGAAGCCTTTCCGACTAAAAATCCAGATGCTGCAACTGTGGCCAAAGTTCTTGTTAAAGAAATCATCCCTAGATTCAGCATTCGGGAAAGGATCTACAGTGACAATGGCACACACCTCGTAAACCAGACCATGCAAAAGTTAAGTAAACATTTTGGTATTTCTTTAAAAAATCATTGTGCATATCACCCACAATCTGCAGGGCTAGTAGAGAGGCATAATGGGATTTTAAAAAGTAAGCTAAGGAAGTTAATAGTAGGAACACAGAGAAATTTGGTGTACTGTCTGCCCCTGGCACTGTTGAGCATGAGAACTGTTCTGAATGCAAAAGGATTGACTCCTTTTGGAAAACTATTTGGAAGGGCTTATTATATACCTCAGTGGAAATCTCTCATGCCCGCAGACCAGGAAGCTGACAGTACACTAGCTGAGTATATGAGAAACCTGTTAAATTCTAAACATTTGTTGCAGTCAAATTCTGTTTCAGATAAAGAGCAAACCAGACCGTCAGAAGTGGCAGTGCCCCCGGGTACCTGGATCTGGGTGAAGACAGTAAAGAAAAAGAACTGGGCATCACCAAAGTGGGAAGGTCCATATCAAGTGCTTCTGTCAACACCCACTGCAGTCAAGATAGCGGAGCACGCCTCCTGGATCCACCTGATGCACTGCAAACTAGTGAAAAAATTTGAACTGGACAAAAATCTTGTCACATGCCAAGAGTAAAAATGATAGAGTCCAGAAGAAACAGGAATGCAGAACAACCCTTTCCTCAGAAGTATTGCATAATCATCCTGTTAATTGTACTAGTGACAATAATCTTTTTGTTGTGGCCTTTCCTTTTCCCAGCCACACAGACTGAACTGAATAAACGTGAAGCGTTACTCATAGACTGGCATCCGGACTTTAACACTTACCAGGCAATTAAATATGTGTATGCTGAGACTTTCAATGTTTCGAATTGCTGGATTTGCACAGCTTTGCTGACAGCATATGGGGGGTTATTAATGACTACAGTCCCCCTAGGGGTCAATGAGACCTGGGAGAACTTGATTTATGATACCTCAACCATTACATCACAAAATAAAACAGCATTGCATTTGTCTGTTCCACAAAAGGGAACTGTGTGTTTTTATAAAAATGATACTGTTCCGGTGGAGCAATTGCAATGTGACTGTTCCTTATAAATGTTACACTAAATGTAACAATGTAGATCTTTATTGTAATACAAACTATGATTCATTTCTTGGATTGATGCACAAAACAATTGATGAAGTAAAACATAATTATGTTCTTTATAAACAACTGTCTATAATTGATAGAAAAATGTTTCATGCAGGGTGAGTGTATATTCATAGCAAGTTTACTACTAAAGTAGAGGATTGTTATTTTGTGTGTGGCAGAAAGGCATACAAATGGTTACCTGAGAATTGGTCCGGCAGTTGTTTTTTGGGTTACCTGGTTCCGGCCATACGACACACTGCAGTTTTGCCTCGAGGAAAAATTTGAAATGTCTGAGAGGTTGTCAAGAAACCTGTAAATCCAGTGAGACAAATCAATGCGTGTTGGAAAGACCATCATTCCATAGGCAAAGGACTGACACATATGGACTTGAGTGATAGCGTTATATCGTGGGCAGGCATATTACCGGCATATGGAGCAGTGAAATCGATCTGGGAGCTCAGAAAACTGTCGAAACTTCTCGAAGTAATGAGCAACGTGACTTTTTCCACTTTCAAATTGGTGACTGATGAACTGAATGCTATGAGAACTGTAATACTTCAAAACCGCATGGCTCTTGACTTCACCCTAGCGGCGAGAGGTGGTACTTGCTCTTTAATCCAAGAAGAATGCTGTTTGTATATTCCTGACCATAAACATGAGATAGACAATCATCTTGAGGTAATTCAGCAAGTGTCTGCCATGACCAAACCAGGTCCAAACCCACTGATGGACTTTTTCCAGAAATGGTTTTGGGGGGTGGGGTACCATCCTAATGAACATCCTGATTGCCATTTGTGTAGGAATGCTCCTATTGGGAGTATGTGTTTGTTGTGGTATCTCCTGCATGAAAAGACTGATAAAAGACTTTATAGACATGTCAGTTTCTGAAACCTTATATCAAAGTACTGAGTTTGAAGAACTGTTAAAAGATTAAAAATGCTTTCATAAGTTTAAACTGAATCACACTCTTAACTGCAAATCCTGAGTGGAAGAGGTTAGGAGAAGAAAACAAAATGTTTATGCTTATTTTAAAAGTAGAATAAAAGTATTAATAGGGGGGGATTGTCAGAAAAATATGTATTAATGTGTGTATTAGTAATATGCTTAGTGCATTTAGAGCTTGAAAAGGGTTAACACTTTTATTCTATTTTATACTTGATAAATCTGTACAAACTGCAGATGATTTCTGACCTTGTATTGTTAGCTGAAATCTTTGCTTGTGCCTTGAAAATTTACTGAGAAGCAGATGATTTCTGCTTGCATTAGGAAAATAATGAATAGAACAATACTACTTGTATGAAACTTAGACAAGGAGTTCCGCTTGTGCTGTGAGAAAATACACAGCTGTAGAAGCTATAGATAATTAGGACAAAGCCTGCTTGAAAATATGAACTGCAATCAGCATTTGCTTGTATCTGAGTTAGAAAAGTACCTTGAAATGTAACACTGTACAATAGAAGCCTGTAAACGGATTAGTGGCCACCAAGGCCAAGTTGTTTTTCTCAAAAAGTTTCTCACAAATCTAGTCATGTCAGCAGAAAATCTGAGTAACATCTGCTGTAGAACAATACTGAAAGTTGTGTTTGATTATGTCAGCCATAGAAGGCCATGTCTTGTAAAACAGTATAAAAATAGCATGTTTCCTGTTAGTAGTTAGACAAATCCTTCTATTTGCATGTTTTGTCTCCTTGCAGCAAGTAATTAAATGTGCCTTAACTGAACCTTACGTGTATTGGTCTTTGAAGTTTTTTCCTTTGACAGACAGATATATATCTGCAAATATAGACAGATGGACAGCTATATATATATATATATATATATATATATATATATATATATGTGTGTGTGTGTGTGTGTGTGTGTGTGTATGACTCACAAATAATCGTATAACATCAATTGTATATAGACAGATAAATATGTTCATATGTATCTATATATATATAATATACACACCCACACACACATATATATAAATATATATATATATATATATATATATATATATATATATATATATATATACATATATAGTTTCATAGGTTCATAGTTTATTACTAAGCTAAATGCCCTTGCGAGCCATTTTAAACCTAGCCAATTATCCCTTGTGAGACTCAAACCCTGCACCTTGAGTTTGTAAGGCAAACACCTTAGCCATTAGGGTTTTACATATATAATTATGTAGATATATATATATATATATATATATATATATATATATATATATATATATATATATATATATATATATATATATATATATATATATATATATATATATATATATGTATATATGTATAATATATGTCTATAGATATATATATATATATATATATATATATATATATATATATATATATATATATATATATATATATATACAGATAGAAATGTGTATAACATTTCCACACGGGAACAAAATCCTGAACCACTCACTACAACATAACAGACCATAAGCACTGTTAATTGGGGTGGGGGCTCAAATGTATGATACCTGTTAATTAGTGCTAGGTTACCCCCTCCCACAGCCCTAACGGATATGCTGTGCAATCCAATATCCAGCACATACAGTTCTTGACTTCAGGACCCTCCACAACACAGCTACAATTCTTTAACAGTAATCCATCTTACCTGTAAATGTCAGGCAATATCTGTAACATATCATACAGAAAAGTCATTCTACCGTAGGGAATGTACAATGTGGAAGGAGTACATTACAATGGTTCAGATATGCACACACATCTATACATTGACAAATATGTTCAGGAATATATATATACACACACACATATATATATATATATATATATATATATATATATATATATATATATATATACATATATATACACACACACGTATATATATATATAAATATATATATATATATATATATATATATATATATATATATATATATATACATATATATGGATCTACCTCAGAAGGTCGACAGACCATTTGATCGACATTCATTTGGTCGACAGCTCATTTGGTCGATAACCAGTATTCATGGCAAAAACCTGGGGATTTGCCCCCCTCCCCAATGTTGTGCAACCCTGGAGTTGATATATATAGTTAGGGGGGTGTGGGGGCCACAGCCCCCCACATTGGGTGGTGTGGGGGTTGAAGCCCCCACCTATTTTCATTTAAAACTACACATTTTAAACGAAAATAGGTAGGGGGCTTCTCCCCCCACACCCCCCAATGTGGGGGGACGTGCCCCCCACACCCCCTAACTATATATACCAACTCCAGGGTCGCATAATATTGGGGAGGGGGGCAAATCCCTGTTATGTGCCTTGAATACTGGTTGTCGACCGAATGACCTGTCGACCAAATGAATGTTGATCAAATGGTCTGTCGATCTTCTGAGGTAGATCCATATATATATATATATATATATCAGTATATGAGATATATATAGGTACAAACACATATACACAGACAAAAGGTATTAGTAGCCATACATATGTAGAAGTAGTGTGAAAGTACTGGATGGAAAGTATATCCCTCAGCCACAAGCCCTGTAACTGGTACCTGTGAAATGTGTAGTGCGGCAACCATTCCTACAAATGAGAATACTTACATTAAACATATACCCACTCACAATTCAAATGACATGACACGACACACAGGTATGCATACACAGAAAATCTTTATTTGTGTACTATACAATTATGTATGCCATTACTTACAGCATATACATTTTGAAATATGTAATCAGTGATGAATGCAAGGTCCACACAAAACAGTAGATGCAAGCAATGTGGATATATAACATACTATGCTGTCCAGGCCAAGGCCTTCAATTAGTACAACAGTAGACAAAGGACTTGCTTTCAAAATAAGTAACAATCAGCAATTACAGATGTAGTACAAAGCTGTGGGAGTCCACAATATGACTGGGATGAGAGCAGTAAATAATGACAGGCCATTACCTAACAACCCCTAACTGTATCACAGCAGGACAAAGCCTGCCATATATGTGGAGAACAGAGGCAGGAATACAGGACCATATTTGCAATATTGCTGTTACACACCCTGGAAATTGCTGGTGTTACAGGATTTGTTGCAACATACCCTTATGCAGGAATAAGACATCGGAAACACAAATGGATGTAGCCATGTACTGATAGCACACAACAGACAGACTGCCAGTGATATATCTAGGACAAGACCTGTGTGGTGCACAGACAAAACCTAACAGACAATCCACTGGCCATCATATGGATAGGCCCACAGTTGAGCACTATGCAGACAGGCTGCATTCCATCCTAAACTACTATGTACACGCAAACACTGTAAACCAGCAGTAAACAATGCACATAACAACACTACTCACGCTGTCTGTAAGTCTGCAACCTTATAGAAATGTGTAGTTTGCCTGTGTCTGCAAGTCCTGCTGTAAGAGGTATTGCTACCTGCTGTCTGTAACACTGCTGCCCACATACAGGAAGGATGTCCTCCATGCTGGAAAGATTAAAAAACAACACCCACATGAGTCAGTATTTTATAGTACTGGGTTGCCATGACAGTGGTTATCCAAAGTACTACACAGCAAGCTGCATGCAATTAGTAACTGGTGCACACTGATTGGTGCAGAGCCCAACACCTGATCATGTGCATCACCTACAAAAGCCATGCTCAATCTATTCAAAACAGCTCAATTCCTCTAGTGGAGAGAGAGAGAGACAGACAGACAGACAGACAGACAGAGACAGAGACACAGACACAGAGAGTGAGAGTGAGAGTGAGAGAAAGAGAGAGGAAAAAAAACAAAACAAACATAAACAACAGAAAGCTGTCACAGCTATAAAACATAACAAACAATGGAAAGCTGTCACAGCTGTAAAAAAAAAATTAACAGGTATGTAAAACATATATGTATATAATTGAATGTAGTATGTGGTATAGAATAATAGGATATATGATGTGGAATGATTTATATGTGCCATCAGTAGTTTTAGTTATTATTTTATTTATTTTATATTTGTTGATCGGGTTTGTCCAACTGGGCTACAGATGTTCATTTTCAGCAGAGGCCCGAGGAGAAAAGCTTCAACAGAAAATAGAAATTGTACATATTAAATACATACAGAAATACATTCATCAGTACCACAGATTACTGCATTACAGTGCCACACATTACATTCATCAGTACCACACATTATTGCATTACAGTGTCATACATTAAACTGTGGCAAGTGAAATACATAGAAATACATTCATCAGAGGGGATACATTCATAATTACATAATATACATACTAGTGCAATAGTTACATAGCTGAAATATTTTACTAGTTATGTTTGTACAGTGATGTACCAAGAGGAGAAGATAAAGTAGCAAGTTTGTTTATTGAAGGGAAGGAAGAGAGAAGAGAAGAAGAAGGTTATAGAGGAGTGTTTTATATATATATATATATATATATATATATATATATATATATATATATATATATATACACACACACACATATGTTTATATATATATATATATATATATATATATATATATATATATATATATATATACACACACACACACACACACACACACACACACACACACACACACACATATATATGTAAATACATGTCCCCTTCCATGATATATCAATACACAACAAAAGAAACATTGTCAAAGGACAATTTGTTAGAGGTTGTCGAATGACAAGCAAGGACGAAGATTTTTATGTGGAATGTAACACGCTAGAAGCCATGTTCCTCGCTAGAGGATACCCACTCGAGTTCATAAAAAACATTAGAACGGAAGTTGAACAACACAGAAAGACCAAATTTAAACCCATAAAAGGATGTCTAAATGACAAAGCCTTAAGTGAGCACACCACTAAGAGTCAGACAAACATCAACATAAATCATAAATCATACCTCAGTTGAATCTGACTATCAATCAGCACTTATCTTGGAATTTAATGGCTTCAACTCCAAGATAAAAAGCATGATCCTCAATGAGTGGGAAAAATTCATCTCTTTCTCAGATATACCGAACATAAAAGGAAAAACACCAAAAATGGTATATAAAAATGCACGTAGCATAAAAAAAGTTTTAGAGAACAATCTCACAAAAGATCCTCATCACTACTTGGAGAGGGCATGCCTTAATAACACCTCATATGGAACATTTCATTGTGGGCACTGTAAACAATGTCCCTATATTTCCAACAAAAGAAATTTACATTGAAATAAGGGACATTAATATATATAGTACTGGTTCATTCAACTGTGAGTCCCAGGGAGTGGTTTACCTTGCAATGTGTACAAAATGCAGTTCGTATTATGTTGGGAAAACAGAAAGAGTATTGAAGAGGCGGATTTATGAACATTTATATGAGATACAAAAAGCAAAGGACACCAATGCATTGTACAAACACACAAAGAACTGTAAAGAAGCCACATTCTCCTTTTTTGTTTTAGAACAAGTTAAAAAAGAAATAAGAGGAGGTACGAACTCTGTGATCTAGTTTTGGACGTTTTATACTTTGAATAAAGTGCGGATTGTGTGCGCTGTCTCTGGATTCCTTTTGTTATATATATATATATATATATATATATATATATATATATATATATATATATATATATATATATATATATATATATATATATATATATATATACAGCAGTACATGGGTGCAAAATAGACTTTGATGTGTGGTGTGTAACCCATGTTGGGAACACATGGCATGTGTTTGTGAAGGTGGGATTTGTATGTTGGTGAAGGCTAGTAGGCAAATTGTGGTATGTAGGTTGGGTGTGAAGACAGAAAGGACAGCATACAGGGCTGTTATATGACACATGTGGTATGTAAACACCGTGTATGGGGAGTGTTGCTTGGAATGTGTACGCCATTGAGCCCCCATATGGAAGCAATGGGACCAAGGTCCCCACTCATGGACAGTCACGACAGCATCTACATGGTCATAAAGGTGCTTAGTCTGTGGGCTGTGCAGGAGGAGCAAGCATGTCCACCCTGTGTATGTGTACTGCAGGGCTCCAGGTGATGTAGCTAGTCCCCCATGTCTCTGTGGAGCTCCCTATGCACCAGACCCTGGACCTGACATTGAGTGACAGGGTTCTGTCTGTGTGCGCTTGTGGGGGAGACACCATCTCCTGAGGTGGTTCCACCTGAAGGTAGTGCAGGACCAGTAGATGATAAGGTCCCATGGTGGGTCCCGGATGCGATGTGGCCTGGTAATATGGCCAGATGAGGTGGGAGAGGTGGTTCTGTGGGCAACTAACCCCTACACATGCTATTGTGACACTGTTATGGAACATATGTGGGTAGTAATATTCTACACAATCCCTGAATATGTCCAAAAGCCTGCATAGATATTCCCAATAACACAGAATGCCAGATGTGCAGCAATCACATACCAAGCATACCACATGCATATATGGAACCATAGTGGCCCTGACAATGCCATGCAGGTGAATAGTCTGTAACACACCAGCAATGATAGTGTCCACACAGGGAACATGGCCACAGACACATAGCACAAAGTGTGTTACAATACAATACATATATATCCCACTGTTAGTTAAGGTGTGCCATACCTATTGAGTTGTGTGAATAGTTTGTTGTTGCAGATTTGGGGTGGGACAGAAATGTGTATTAAGAACTATGGTAACCTTGCTGTATGATTTGCTGAGACCTGTTTCCAGCCTCATGTCTTTCAAGCAAGATGTCCTTAGGGCGGCTTCCGTCATATTCCACAGAGGAAATGGAGGTCATCCTCAGCTACCTCACCAGTCACTATGTGTAACAGTTTGGCAGGCATGCACATGAGCAGCAGGAGTGGACCACCCTGTGGAACGACCTCATCCACAGGGTCAACAATGTCGGACACCATAACCGAAGTTATGAGCAGGTCCGGCATCATTGCTCTGACCTGCTTTGCAATGCCTGCAGGCATGCTGCTGCAGTATGGGGGGATCACCTTACAATGGGGGGGTCATGCAATCCATTCCCCCCAACACACGTGGAACAGCTCCTCAGCAGCCTCGGGGCACCTGCCCATACAAATGTACAACAAGCATTTTGGAGGTGGGTGTTACCCACACACCAGCTGAGGACCATGCAGGTAAGACCACAGGGAACATAAGTAGACCACATTTGCATATGCATCTGCACCTGTATAGGTGGAGCATCTTCATCTTCTTTTGGCTTTTCCCAGTTAGGGGTCACCACAGTGGATCACCTGTTTCCATTTCTTCCTGTCCTCTGCATCTTGCTCTGTCACACCAACCACCAGCATGCCCTCTCTCACCACATCCATAAACCTTATCTTAGGCCTTTATCTTCACCTCTTACCTGTCAGCTTTATCCTTAGCATCCTAATCCCAATATACACAGCATCCCTCCTCAGCACATGTCCATACCAATGCAATTTCACCTCTCTGGCTTTGTCTCCAAACTGTCCAACCTGGGCTGACTGTCTAATATATTCATACCTAATCCTGTCTACCCTCGCCACACCCGGTGCAAGTCGTAACATTTTTAACTCTGCCACTTCCAGCTCTGACTTCTGCCTGTTTGTCAATGCCACTGTCTCCAGCCCATATGATATAGTTGGTCTCACTACCCTCTTGTAGACCTTCCCTTTCACTCTTACTGGTACTCGTCTGTCACAAATCACTCCTGACACTTGTCTCCACCCACTCCACCCTGCCTGTACTCTCTTCTTTACCTCTCTACCACACTTGCCATTACTCTGAATTTTTTATCCCAAGTATATAAACCCATCACCTTTTGCCAACTCTACTCCCTGCATCCTCACCATTCCTCTATCCTCCCTCTCATTCACACACATATATGCTGTCATAGACCAGCTGACCTTCATTCCTCCCCTCTCTAGAACATATCTCCACCTCCCCAGGATCTTTTCAACCTGTTATCTACTCTCACTACATATCCCACTGCCATCTGTGAACATCATAGTCCATGGGGACTCCTGTCTGATCTCGGCTGTCAACCTGTGCAACACCACTGCAAATAAGAAAGGGCTCAGAGCTGATCCTTGATGTAATCCGACCTCCACCTTACACACATCTGTCACACCAACTGCAGATCTCACTGCTGCTGTCATGCTACCCTTGTACATATGCTGTACCACTCTTACATACTTCTCTGCCAGTCCCGACTTCCTCACACAATACCACAACTTATCTCTAGGCCCCCTGTCATATGCTTTCTCTAAGTCCAGAAAGACACAATGCAACTCATTCTGACCTTCCCTGTACATCTGCATCAACAATCTCAGAACAAACATCGCATCTGTAGTGCTCTTTCTTGGAATGAAACCATACTGCTGATCACTAATAATCACCTCCCTTCTTAAACCAACTTCCACTTCTCTTTCCAATAATTTCATGCTGTGAATGATTAATACTACCCCTCTGTAGTTACTACAGCTCTGCACATCACCCTTATTCATATAATACAGTACCAAAACACCTTTCCTCCACTCCTCAGGCATCCTCTCACATTCCAAGATTCCATCAAACAATCTGGTCAATCATGTCACTGTCATTTCCCATAAACACCTCCGAGCTTCCACAGGTATGTCATCTGGACCAACAGCCTTTCCATTCTTCATCCTCTTCATAGCTATCTGTACCTCAGCCTCGTAGATCATGCATATCTGATATGTCATAACTATTGTTTGTTGATGCATAGTAGTAATAAATAGATGTGCATATGTGCTAGTATTGTGGACTTGTACTGTTGATGTACTGTTATGCTTCACTCACCCTGTAGCAATGCCACAGCTGTGGCCACTAACATTGCATCTCTCACACTCTTATGCAGGTCCCACTGGTATATCACCATGGCAGTAGCCTGTAACTGGTGAGTATGGTGTATGTTGATGTTTGCCAATACACCAGGCATGTACTGGATATGGTATATGTCATGCACACATCTAACACACCTATCCTTAATGCATGCTGTACATGTTCACATATTGTTGCTATTACATGCACTGCTTCACAGTGGTGACCATGATGGGGTATTGGAAAGGTATGTCAGACACCTGCGGGATAAGTAACGTCCTTTCATTGTGAAAGTTGTCCACAGAGATTAACATAATGGTGGCACACACAGACTACAGTAGGGACACGTGTGAAACATCCCCCTGTACAGTGCACCAACAGTTTATATACTAGTATTACAATTGTAACTGTTACAGATGTACACTATGGCATAATGTATTAGTGTGGTCCACATTATTTGCTGGGATGTGGCTGTAACGCATGCTGTTCAGTGTATGGGACACTGCAAACTGACACACATGTGTAGCCCATACTGTTCAGGCATCTGCAAAAAGCCTGAAGGTGGGGAGGGGATGTCAGCATGACACACCAGTACACTGCAGCAGGGAGCCATAAGGACAGTAAGAATGGCTGTATCTGCACACAAACTGGGTCAATAACTGTGGCAGACATAACCCTACACCCACAGAAATAGTGATGGCATTTTGTGAACACTAAGGGGTGTGCATATGAGTAGACCTTGCAATCATGCAGAGTTGGGGAACATGTGTAGGGCAGACTGACCATACACAAGCAAATGTAGATGGGCCATGCTAGTATACCCCTGACAGAAATAGTGACTCCTGTAGTACACATAACAATGGATGGAACAAACCTTCATGATAATTGTGTGCACAAATAGGCACACACACCACTCTATGCAATGTGGTTAGCATCCACACACCTAACACCTTTAGTAGACACTGCATGTGGATGTACAGGACATATGGCACATATCAGGCTCATGTACTGTTAATATATGTAGCATCGTTGTCCCATGGCAGATCAAGGAATGGTGCATCATATCAATAAGAGTGTGTAGACTCCCCATAGACATGGTATGATCTGGCAGTTGCCAGTGTAATACTATTTGAATGTTCATATATGGTCTGCTAATGTTGAGAGCTGTAAACGACACATCAAGCATTCACAACTGACATCTGACTACACATCATCCCAGGTATGTTTTGCTGAAAAACGTAGGGTCTGTGAGCATTACAGCTGACATAACTGACACAGTACTACACACTCAGCAATGGGATGTACACCTGTGATTTGTGGTGCACAGTACATGGCAGGGTGCATAACAGGTGCACAGCAAGACTGTGTACATGGGTGCAGTGTTCCCCAGGAGAAAGGGTATCACCTACCAACACAGGCCATGACTCACACACCTGTATACTGTTGCTACCATGGATTGACTAAAGCTGCACTGCATGTTGTTGTGTACCATATGTTATGCATGTTGACAGATGGGTAATGGGAGGACTATGTGTACTATTATTGTGCAACCTCACCTGTGTGTGTGAGTCACTGTGTGGGTGGGTGTTCATGTCATCTGTAGGTTCAATGTTGTGTAGAGGAGGGAGGAAGCTGCATGTAGGATGTGTGTGTGTGCATGTGTGTGTGGTTGTGTGGGTGTCCATGTATGCACATGTGTGACTGTGGAGTTTATGATATGCCAGTACTTCCCTTTGTGATGGTGCAGTACATGGACATGGACTGACACAAGACAGAACAGGAATACTTGTCTGATATGTAATCACAGGACAGCTGATGGTCTAATAAGGTCTGTAGCATGGAACATGCATTGGGAGGGAATGTAGATACCTGGTATACCTTCATTATCGCATACAGCAGGAAGGTGAATGACAACTCATGTAGGCAGTACTACAGATGCATTGGGAAATTACTAGACAACAGCAGGGAGTGTATACATATATCAGAGTTGTCACATGATAGGTTGATTGAGCAGCATGTCAGGCATGTACTGAGCAATCCTTGCACATGACACTACAGTGTGTGACATTATGGTGGGAACGTATCAGTCCCTCACATATAGGGGCCAAGCTTGCAAAGTCCCAACATACACAGGGTGAACAATGAATGACAGCAGTGAGGCCATGTAAATAGTACTACACTCAGGTCATGGAGTTAATGGAGTAACAGGTCTTGTGTTATGGTCACTTTTGTAAGCATTTAGAGGAATGAGATGTTAATGAGTGGCATTAATGAGTGTATGTCACCAGGCATGATGCATGATAGGCAACTTAAGGGAATACACGTGTGACTGTCTGGTGGAGTATGTGTGTGTGTGTGTGTGTGCGCGTGTGTGTGTGTGTGTGTGTGTGTGTGTGTGTGTGTGTGCGTGTGTGTGTGTGTGTGTATTGTTATATAATGCTGGACAGGTCTTAAAGTGCATTTCATTTTATCCCACACAGGTGGCAAGATGGGTCAGAGTCCCTCCTGCAGCAGCCTGATGTTGGTGTTTACGCAGACATGACAATGATGAAACCATGATTGAGGCACAGGTGGGTTTGTCAGGGGTCGACATAGCACCAACATTTACCCTCTTAGCCACCACACTCCAGCATACAGTTCCATGTGCCTATACATACACCATCACCAGTGGCCATAGCTGAGGGACAGTTGGTGGTTAGTGGCAGTGCACAGGGTAGTGTGGTGACCATGCCAGCTGTGTCTGTCCACAGCAGGCATAGCCAGATGTCCAGCAGGCCAGCACATAGGCGGATGCACCAGGGTGCTCATGGTAGGGCTTCTGGTCATCCTGCCCCTGGCAGAGGCGCCACAACTAGTATGACCAGGCGCATGTTTCAGGCTGTCATGGATGCACAGGCAAGTATAGAAATGTACAACAGAGAGGGCCTGAGGCTGCAGAGGACTGCCTACTCATCTGTGACAACATCTGTGAACTTGCTGCTGCCCTCTGTGAACAGAATAAGATCATAGATAGACTGTGGGGTGAGATGGTGGGCCTCCTCAACTGTGGTATGTCTGTGCTTGAACAACTAGTGGGAGTGGTGTGACGGCCGTGTGGATGTAGGCCAGAAACAATAACATCTGGCAGTCGACATGGATGTGCTAGGATGCCAAGCCACTCCTGTATTGGAAGTAGTAGCCCCAGCACATCACTGGGGGTGCTGTCCACACCACACCAAAGCAGGCCTAATGTACATAGCCCTGGCCAGTCCCAGGGAGGACATGGTTCCAACGGACATCTGTCATCATCAGGGGGGGAGCAGCACTTCAAGGCCTGTACCTGCACGTGCCCGTGGAACCCCTGGCAGGCACAGTCAACGTGTCCGTAGCCAGAGCCGGTGAACTGCACACTCTGCCAGGTATGATCTTGAGCTGTCCAGAAACACCTGTATAGACAGCCACATGGCAGAATTGTGTGCATGCATACCCACACACTATGCAAACACATGTAGGCCAACCCCATACTGACATGCACCACATCACCATGCCCCATCCAAATAATTAAACCCCTCACCCACACACATGGTGTCAAATGTATGGACCACCCTCAGCCTCTGGCAAACCAGCAACACACCCTGTGCATATGATGATACCTGTGCCACATCCCTGTCATCCATAACATTGATGCATGGACAGGATAATATGGTCGTGATGCACACGGTGACTGTAATACAGTGCATCAATGTACTGCAGTGCAACATGTCAGGAGTAATATGTAATGCATACATGTCAGTTAGTGTAGCTATCCAGCTATGATGTATGTCAGCTGTTGGTAACACTGGGTGCTTTTTATCTCCATAATGTTATCCATTTGTGTTGTAGGTGTACATGTGTCTGCAGGAGGATGGTGTGCAGTCATATTCCACAAGGGTTATGGCAGTGTGGTGATACCATGGCTGTGACTTATCCAGAGTACAGCTGTACACATGTCACAGGATTGTCTAACAGTTATTGCCTGTGCCACATAGACAGGTGACCCACTGGGACATGTATAACCTGCTACCGTATGTAGACCCATCCACATACATGCACACACTTACATGGCAACACTGTGACTAGACCCCTGCCTAGGTATGTAGTCCTACTGAACTGTGTGGCTTTCATTGCACACACCACACAACATTTAGGGTGAGGTGTGTACCAGGTTACATGTTACATGCAGAACATAAACAGACATGTACAGTATGGTAATGGTGGATGTAATGATCGTATATGGATAATACATAGTGTGACATACCATAATACACACATTGACAGACACATGACAGGCAGACACACATCTGAGAGACCTGGGCCTATTGGTGCTAACTAACTAGTCTGTGTGTCCAATGTGTCACAGGTAGGGTGCACACAGCACATGTGTAACTGGGCTGTACTGTGGTTTCATTTACTTATATGGTTATTGGTGACAGTGGGTCATAGTTTCATAGGTTCATAGCTTGGTACTAGGCTATTGGCCCTATGGTCTATACAAGCCTAACCATAACAATTCCCTGGCTATTTTTTCCCTGGACCCCTGTCTAGCAGGGTGACTGGTCACCATAAAGTGGTTCATGGGGCATATACTCGGTGTACCATGGTGTATTGGCAGTGTACACAGCACCCACATCCCCCAGTGGTTATTGTACGCACTGGAACCCATGATGACATTCTGACATACCGACTATCACACATTGCCCATGACTGCAATACAACCCATTGTATATCGCAACAGTGGTACTACAGGGATATGCATCTAATGCACATGCCACAGGCATAGTAGTGTATTGCATTGCCATGCCTCACCTATGGGGGGGGCGACAACACTAGCTGTACTACTGTGTGGCAATGTGTAGTGTAATAGGAGTATGTGGCTTCAGAATGGTGTACCCTACAGATATGCAGACATGCACACATACACACACTTGCCAGAAGTCAATGGGTTTTGCATGCCTATTGACCCATTTGTACAACACTGTTGTGCTGGTAATGCATGGCTCATGTAGTCATTAGGGTCAGACGTGTTACACTGTTGTGCTGGTAATGCATGGCTCATGTAGTCATTAGGGTCAGACGTGTTAGAGGGTACATGTCATGTCCAACACAGTGGCAGCAACATCTGACTATGGCAATGGGTGTTGAGGTGGTTGTGAAGGCCGTCATGGAATTCTGACCTACAGGTGTACTAACATGCAGACACTGCTATCCTCAGTAATGCACACGTACATGTGTCAGTACTGTGATGCATTCCTGTAGGTGGTCATAGCTGTGTTCATGGCTTTTGTCCATGGGGAGTTGGGTTGTGTAGGGGTTGTGTGTACATTGGTATCATGCTACCTGCCATGTGCCTGCAGGCAATCTATCAAAAGACACCACTTTGGTGACCATCAGGGTGAGAGTGACATGCATCAGCCAATCCACGGGGTGCCTTTTGCACATGGCCACTGTAGTGATCCAGTTGAAATGTATGCAACATGTATTACAACACATGCTTAGTGCCTGTGTTGGAGACCTGTACCCAAGCATGTTCTGTTGACTGTGGTAGTGTAGTGTAGGTACCTGTGGCAGGTGGTCTGTATAGGTTGTTGTCTCCTATATGTGCCAGTAAGTGCACAGCTGGACAGACATGTCAGTGTCAATCAAGCATAGGTTGTCTGCACGTATCCGAGCTGGATACCTGCCATCTACACATCTGTAGAAGGACTCACAGACATCAGCTTGGCAAGTAGCTATGCAGTAGAATGAATGTGCCAACAGATGGATGTTTGACAACAATATGTATGCCAGGGGTCTATATTATGTGATCAAAAATTCAGATGTTCGTACACATAACGATCGACTCCAACTGAGCAAAACGGCAGAATGTCGAACACGTAAACAGAAATCTCTGTAAGGGGAGATTTCCATTTACTGTAATGTAGTGCAGTCTCGGAGTTGGTATATTTAAGTAGCGGGGGTGTGGGGGGTGCAGGGGGGCTTGCCCCCCTGCATAAAGCAGTTTAATGGTTTGTTTGGGTTTTTGTTATTTTTTTCCAGCCATTCGACATTATGCCGGTTCGCTCTATTGGGGTCGATCATTATGTGTTCGAACATCTGAATTTTCGATCACGTAATATAGACCCATATGCAAGTACTAAATGTTGTACGCCATCACTAACATGTTCTGTACAGACAGTACTCTACAGTGGCATTCAACATGTCTGATCATTATCAAGTAGGGGATATACACGGAGACACAGCCCACATATCAGGAACACGACACTGAGGCCTCAGAGTCCAGCTATGCCTGCAGGTGTGCTTGTTGTTAGTAGTACTTGTAGCACTCTACCCTTGCCTGGGAAAGCACTGTCAAAAGTAGTACCACCATGTTACACTAAATGCCAGTGTGGCAGCATGTACCCTGGGGTTCTACCCCTGCATGTAACACATTCATACAGATAATAGTGCTGTGCAGGTCTCATATACTTTTGTGTCCCAGACATGACACTCACACCCCTTACTTCTGCAATGACAGCACATAGATGCATGTATTGTACATGGCATTACACACACTTATTACAGATGTCAATATCCAGGGTTTGACATGGCCCTGTATGTTAAGCAGAGATTGTCTCTGAGTATACCATATGCCACAGAGTATAGCTGGAGTTTTTTGAGATGGTCAGCATAGAGCATGTGGTTTAGGCCTGTGATACTTTTAGTGATGTATTACAGTGGCCTTTGCAGCTGTTGCAGATGTCATGCAAGGTACATACCAAATGGGGCATTGTACGCTATAATGTGGGCAATGAGGGATGAGTAGAGTGGGACAGCTACCTCTGTTTTCCTGGATGATAAGCCATTAGTGATGAGGTGTACCACATAGAATGATCACCTCACTGTTGTGGCAATGTGGTTATTGAATGTGACACCAATGTCCACCTGTGTCCCTAAGTCTGTCATCACACCTTTGGTGTTTAGTGTACTGCCACCTATGTGGTAGTTCATGGGTACATGGTGTTTCGCAAAGGGGATAACCACACATTTCTGGCCATTAAGCTTGAGCCCATGGCTCTGGCACCAAGCATCTGTGTCTGTAATGCCCTTTAGTAGAATACCCACATAATTTGGGGATTCAACAGTGGCTCCCAGTTTGCAGTCATCTGTGAACTTTGTTAGAGAGGGTCCCATAGTGTTTGCATGTACTTCAGAGAAGTAGATACCAAACATGAGCAGTCACAGGACTGAACCCTGAAGTACTCCACTTGTCACGTGTTTGTAGCTGGTATTGGAGTCAGCTACTTTTACAGTGTGTTTTCTGTCAGTAAGCCAGTTGGCACCCCATCGTGTAACATGGAAATGCATGGCTAGCTTAGTACACTTATCTATGTTTCCAGAGTGGGAGATGGTGCTGAAGGCCTTGGCTAGGTCCAGATAGGCTGTGTGGACCACCGTACCCCCTTCCACAGCTCTGGAAACTGATTCAATGAAGTCAGTCAGGTTCAGGAGACATGACTGGCCCTTCACAAGGCCAATCTGGGTGGGGTTGAGTGTTTGAGGCTTGCCAATGTCTTTGTTTATATTTTTCATTGTAATGCATTCCATGCCCTTGCAGATCAGTCCCAACATGTGCACCACTGGATACAGACAGACATCCTAAGGGCATCATAGTACAGTACCACTGCAAGCACAGTAATGATCCTGTGGACTACAGTAGGGATATGACCAATATATGTGGACAGTCTGGCACTCTGTGGTCAGTTCAGGTGTGTATACATGTCCCCTTCATGTGATATATGTGGACCACGCCTCCCAATGTGGATGTTACTAGCCATGCACATGGGTATATCACGACAATACTGGAGTACATATGCCCACACAATGTATGCACGCACACATGCCACTCTGTCCTGACACATAATACCTGGTGGTGCTGAGTTCACATGGCCACATACTACATAATAATATACATAATACAGTAGGCTGCTAGGCTTGTCACAAAGCACTGGGCAAACTACATGCAGACTGCCACAACACTGGACTACATATTGTATGGGGGAATACAAATGTACCTGCGATTATACCGGGCTCAACACACAGGTCACAGCATAGCGTAGCACACACCTGTATGAAAACGCATACCCACATCCAATGTCAATGTAGCCGCAGCCACATATGATACACTAGCTTAACACTGGATCAGCATGTAACATCAGATAGCACAGGACCAGGAACAATGGCGTCTACCACAGTCAGTTCGTAAGCACAATACACATACTGTTGTCAGTCATTCTAACTCAGGGGTCCGCAACCTGTGGCTCTGGAGCCAAATGTGTCTCTTCAACCCTGCTGTAGTGGCTCCCTGTACCTCTGAGGATTAATGGACACTCTACCACACAACACACACACACACAGATCAAGCAATCCCAACACAGGAACACAATTATGGACATATGTTAGGTATTGTTCTTATACACTTAGTTATATTATATTTAGTATAACTATATATGACACCGTATATGCTCTGCTATCTTCATTTTAGGAGTCAGATAGCTGTTGTGCCTCCCAATGGATTTAGTTTGGGGGGCGAGGTGTAAGGAATGGCTCATTGTATAGTGAAGGTTGCAGACCCCTGCCCTACGTACACAGACCACAGTACTGTACACACAAAGACAGAATGTCCAAGTAATGTCCTCAGACACAGCCCCTACTACACACAACATGTCCAGCAGTCTGTTATCTGACTGGCTTATTATCAGATATGATGTCAATAAATAAAGTTGTGCAGAACATATGTACTATATATAAGTGGGCTTCATCTGCACAACACATTTGTTCACCTCTGTAGTCTAGAGGTCAGTGTATGTAACAGTGTTATATACCCCTGTAAGTCAGTGTATGGGTGGGTATGCACCATAGGTATCCTAGGCTGTTACAACATATGACGAATACCAGAAATAAGCTGCCTTAAGGTATGTAGATGTACATTACCATACATTTCACCTTGTGAACAGTGCTGGCCTACTGCTTACTGCCATCAGTGTGATTGTGATGATTTCAGTTATGCATTGTTATGTGGCAGATACCACCCATTGTGCAAACCCAGGTCTTTTCCCCCTAGGGATTGCATGCAGAATGTATTTAGAGGACACTGGGCTATACATCTGCATTACATACTGTTGATTGCTTGTTATGCTGTGGCCATGTCTGTCTTTCCTGTTGTACTACTTGAAGGCCTTGCCGTGGACACCAACAGATGTGATTTTCTGGATTACTATATTAAATTATCTGTTTGAGTGTTGCATTAATCTGTATGTATGTCAAAGCATAATCAGCTATATGACATGGCATATACAACTGTAATAGTACACAATGGAACCATTCCTATGTATACAAACATGTGTGTTATGTTACATCCTTTGACTTCTCTGTGGGTATATGTTTCAGGCAACAATTGTCTGTGGTATGGGTAACTCATACACTGTTCATCAGATGAGGTTGCAACTGTAGGGATACTAGCTGTTCAGTATGGTGTGCACCCTCTGATTATGTATCCTCCTAGACATACCTCTGTGTGTGTACGTGTAGTTATCTCTCTCTCTCTCTCTCTCTCTCTATATATATATATATATATATATATATATATATATATATATATATATATATATATATATATATATATATATATATATATATATATATATATATATATATACATATATATATATATATATATATATATATATATGTGCACACACACACACACACACACACACACACATATATATATATATGTGTGTGTGTGTGTGTGTGTGTGTGTGTGTGTGTGTGTCTGTGTGTATGCATATATAAGTATATATAAGTATATGCATACATGTGTCTGTGTATATGTATCATAGGACTGTTTATTGTTTACACATTGTGCATTCACTATGATAGCCACACCGTACTGCATGATATGTTATCGATACCAGCCTGACATAATACAGGTGGGATGGCTTACTGTTAACATCTTGTGGCCATGTAGTGTCAGCTCCTGGTTATGGCATTTGCAACAGTTGGTACTATATTGTAGGGCAGACCTGTTTTGCTAGGTGGCGGAGATATCAATATGTTTAAGACTTATGTTGCTTGAGCCCCCTCACCCCCATTAACAGTGTCTGTGTTCATATACGTCTTTGTTATGTTCTTTATAATATCTATAGATATATATCTGTGTATATATATATATATATATATATATATATATATATATATATATATATATATATATATATATATATATATATGTATATATTATTTTTCCCCTATATATTATATATTATATATATATATATATCTATCTATATATTGACATATATATGTAGACATATATGTATAGATGTATGAATGAAGAGAGAGAGGTATATATCAATTTAATTTTACATATATATATATATATATATATATATATATATATGTATATATATATATATATATATATATATAGATAGATATATATATATATATATATATATATATATATATATATATATATATATACTACACACACACACACACACACACACACACACACACACACACACACACACACACACACACATCTAGATGTTAAAGTACATTTTCTGTACTGTTGAATGATTGTGCTGGATGATATGTTTCTGAAAACATCATAGGTTCATAGGTTGGTACTAGGCTATCGGCCCTAGGGCATATACATCCTAGCCATAACAATTCCCTGACTATTTCTTCCCACACTCTTTACTTTCCTGGACCCCTTTCTATCAGGGTAACTGACATGATCCCCGGGGTGAATTTCCTTTCTCCCATCCAATCGTTAAGGTTCCTTTTGAAGAGGGCCAAAGAGGCGCTCTGCTTGACATGTACTGGCAGTCTATTCCAGAGTCTGGGGAGTCTCTGGGTCAGGAACCTATCCCTCCAGCATGTTTTGTTTATTGTCATGAGAAGGTTTAGATCCCTGTTGTGTGTGGCTCTGAGGGATTGGGATTTCTTTAAGTGAAGCATGTCCAACAGCTCCGGGTTTGACATGGCCTTGTATATTAAGCAGAGATCGCCTCTGAGTAGACGATATGTGATAGAGTATAGCTGGCGTTTTTAAGGCGGTCAATGTAGGGCATCTGCTTTAGGCCTGTGATTCTTTTAGTGAGGTATTTCTGAGCCTTTCCAGTTGTTGCAGATGTCTTTAGAGATTCATGTATATCTGTCCTGGCGTAGTGGTAAATCACTTTGTCTATGTTATATAGGGTTCTGGGTTTGAGCCTTGCAGAGGCTGTTTATTTTGTTGCTGGGCAGAACACGGGTCATTGGATACAGAGTGATTAAGGCACTTTAAAGCAGTTGTAAGTGGGTTTGTGTGGGTTTGCGCAGAGCTACGCACTGCTAACTTCCAGTTACAGTCTCTTACACTCAGTTAGCTTCTGTATTGCTTAACCTGTGTAGGCAGTGCTTACCCCCACGCAAACCCGCTTCCAACTGCTCAAAAGTGTCTTAATCACTCTGTATCCAATGAGCTGTGTTCTGCCCAGCAACAAAATAAACAGCTCCTGTAAGGCTCAAACCCAGGATGCTGCACACCCTAGACAAAGTTTTTTGCCACTAAACCATACAAGATACAAATAAATATGATGTTTTCAGAAACATATCATTCAGTCCAGTCATGCAACAGTACAGAGAATGTATACCAACATCTAGATGTATATATGTGTAAATATATCAATATCTAAACAGATATATATATATATATATATATATATATATATATATATATATATATATATATATATATATATATATTTCTAAAACTATATACATATATATTAATATATATAAACATATATACATGCAAATGCCTACATCGACACATATATGTGTCTGCACCTATATGTCTACATATACACAGCAAGTTACATATGTGTACACAGATATATATCTAGGTAGGTATATATGAACATACTTATATATATGTAAGCAGATATATATATATATCTATATAGGTATATATGGCCATATATCTGTAGATAGCAATGGCAGATTAACCAAAACACATATGTCCACATGTACCGGTAATGGGGTTGAGAGGCCCCACCCACTATATGTCTTGTATGAATAGGCACCCCCCCACAGCCAAACACATCTACCCTGCAATACACTACCAAGTGTTGCAAATCCCATAACCAAGACCTGACATGACATGGGCACAAGATGTTAACAGTACTACATCCCTCCTGTATGATGTCAGGTTGGTATTGGTAACATATCATGCAGTACAGTCTTACTCCCATAGGAAATGTAAAATGTGGAAGCCATCAACATCCCCTGGATACAGATACACAGACACAGATATATATACATATATATATATATATATATATATATATATATATATATATATACATATACATGTGACTACACATACACACGCAGTTATATGTACAGTAAGATACATATGTAGAAGGAGCACAAAATATGGAACAGCCACTATGCCTACAGTTAACACCTGAACAACTGGACACTGTATGGACCACCCATACAAATGACAATTGTTGCCTGCAACATATACCCACAGAGAGGTTATAGGAAAAACACCACACAGGTTTGCAGAAATGGAAAACCTTTAATTGTGTACTATTACAGTTCTATATGCCATGTCATATAGCTGTCCAGACACTGACATCCATATAAACAGAGTAACGCAACTGTGAAACAGTTACACTAATACAGTAGTCTGGAAAGGTTCACAGTTGCTGTCCAGGCCAATCCCTTCAAATTGTACAATAGTAAAGTCAGACTGGGCCACAGGATACCAAACAATCAACAGTATGTAATGCAGGTATATAGTTCAGCAGCCTCTATCTACACTCTGTACAAAATCACTAGGTGGTAAAGACATCTTGTGACCAAATGGGTTGCAACTGTTACATTACAAGGCATAACTGGCACCATCACGAGCACACTGACAAACAGAACAGTCTGTATGGCAACAGGCAGTAGGCTTGCATTAACCCAATTCATGTAAGTAATGTAAATATCGGTGAAATATACGGTACTGTACATCCAGATACCTTAAGGCAGCTCACCCCTGATACCCCCACATTTTGTAACAGCCTAGGTCATTTATGGTGCTCCCCCCTAGACTCACTAAT
Source organism: Protopterus annectens (assembly GCF_019279795.1). Taxonomy (NCBI): domain Eukaryota; kingdom Metazoa; phylum Chordata; order Ceratodontiformes; family Protopteridae; genus Protopterus; species Protopterus annectens. The sequence goes on along the minus strand of NC_056729.1, from coordinate 529,531,610 downwards.
ACAGGGCCATTTACCACTGTTACATACACTGGCCTCTGGAGTGCGTAGGGCACACATGTATTGTGTAGGTGACGGCCACACATATATGGCCCCAGCCCTACTGTATGTGTGGGGGATACAACAGCAGTGGACTGATGCCAGCAATGGCAGTGTGATATACTCACAGCCCTCTACAGAACAACCCCCAACAGCATGTCATATGTGCAAAGCTTGGTATGTAGGTGGAGAACAGTGGCTGGAACGCAGGCACATATGTGGACAACTGTTGCCATACACTAAGCAGGTTGCTGATGTTACAGGATAGTCTGCAACATACCCTTAGTCAGGGAATTGAGAAATGGATGTAGCCATGTACTGAAAGCATTCAACACACACTGCCAGTGTAATATCTGACACAGGACCTGTGTGGTGGACAAACAAAACATAATAGGCATACCTCTGGCCAGCAAGAGGATAGTCCCACAGTTGTGACCTATGGAGACAGACTGCATTCCAAGGGGAACTAGTATGTACACACACATCCTGTAACACCAGTACTATACAAAGCATAACACAACTCTACTCACACTCTGTCTGTAGTTCCTGAACCTCATACAAATATGTAGCCGGCCTGAGTGTGCCGGTTCTCCTGTAAGACGTATTGCTACCTGCTGTCTGTAACACTGATGCCCACACACAGGAAGGATGTCCATCACACAGGAAACGTAAAGAGACCATGTCCACATGATGTAAGGATTTATAGTAGGTGGCAGCCATGACAGTGGTAATTATGGCTATCTGGATAATTATATGTACATATATTTCCACCATATGTCCTGGACATGGAGTGTAACCCTACCCCAGTCCCTATAGTCCCAAAGTCTTAGTGCAAGGATATGTCAGGTATTTATAGCAGGTATATTAGTAGACTATTGCTACTGTCACTGGGATTGTCTTCACAGACATGGTGTGTGTGGGAGGTCACATCTGCTTATAACATGTGTGCTATTGGCTACTGACAGACATCGTAAGGACATCATAGTAAAGTACCACTGCTAGCACGTAATTCCCCTGTGGACTGCAGCAGAGATATTGGCCAATATATGTGGACATTCTGACACACTCTGTACAGTTCAGAGGTATACACATAACCCCTTAGTGCAAAACATGTGTACCATGCCTGACAATATGAATGCAGACAGCCATGTAGATGGATATAACACATAACAACTGGTATACATTTGCCACCATAGGTTATGCATTCACACACCCCTGTTTGGCCTGACACATAATAATCATTGGTACAGGGGTGCCATGGCCACATATACTACCCACTAGATAATGACATACATCTGTGCAGCATCCCACTGCTCTGTCTGACATACATGACATTTAAGGGAGGCCCGGCAGCAGTACATCTGGCAAGTATCTGCACATGACATCTCACTGGGTAAGTACATTAAGCTGCTAGGTATGTAACAATGCACTGTGCAGGCTACAGGCAGACTGGATCAACACTGGCCTACATCTCCTATGGTGGAATGCACATGTACCTGCACATATAGTAGGCTCTACAGGCATGTCACAGCACAGGGTTAGATACACCTGTGTGACAGTGCATAAACACAACCAATGTGAACACAGCCACAGCCACATATGTTAAGCTAGCATAATATTACAGTATCTGGACTATCTGTTCGACAGCATCCTCATATGTGCCACTCACAGACTGACCCTACATATACTGGGCTGCTATACAGTTTGGTCTGATGGCTGTCTGTGGTATGGGACATGTGTGTGTATGGCCCTACATAAATATATGCCAATACGGTATCATACAGTGGAGCAGCATGTAACATCAGATAGGATGGGAACTAGAACAATGACAGCTACCACGGTCTGTACACAGGCTAACAAACATATTTACAATACACACACTGTCGACATTCACCATAAGTACACAGACCTCAGTACTGTACAAATATCCACAGAATGTCCAGGTTATGTCATCAAATATAACCCCTACTGTACATAACATGTGTAGCAGTCTAATATATTACTGCCTTGTTATCAGATATGATGACACTATTTATGGTGTACAGCACATATGCACCCCTTCATACACGACGTATGTGCACAGGTTGACAGAGTTGTGGCTGAAAGCACATACACAGGGCCAATAATGACATGTTGCTGTGATAACCTCATACATTTACTGCTGTAACAGGGTTTGTTGCAACATATGCCCTATGAGGGATAAGAAGTCAGTAACTGTCACGGCTTTCACTATCTACAGACTGCAATCCTCACCCTACCTTCTGCAGTCCACAGATAGCTGCTCCATTGGTAACACATGACATCAAAGGCACAACATACTGTCCTCTCTGTAGATGACCCTGCAGATGGGGATTCCTCATAAACATGGAACTGACATGGCAGGTATTGAGACATGTAGGACAGTCATATCCACACACACACTGTTAAACCAACATTACTCCAAATGCAGCATAGCAGCACTTACAGTCTGTAGTCAGGTTAGGCACATCCCCCTCCTGTATATTGCCCTGTTTCCACAGTGTATGTTGTTAGAGGTAAATCCCCAATCCATCTGAAATGCTGTTTGCCAAACAACAGATCTAGTTCCTGCTCACAGTGAATGAAGGGGGGCAACACCAACATGATGTTCCTAGATATTGGAGTGTGTTTCCAAGCAGTTGGCTATGGGAATGTTACCACAGCTGCTCCACATGCAATCAGCTAGGGGAGTGCTGCAATTCATTCAGAGGCCATCAGCTGATCATGAGCATCACTTAAAATACACATGCTGCTGCCAAGCAAAACAGGTGTAGGTCTCCACATCCACCAGAGAGAGAGTGGGAGAGGCAGACAGAGGCAAAGACAAGTCAGGGAGTGGTGGGAGAGTAAAACTTATGCATGTTTGTGTCACATACCAGCACAAGGTATCAAACCCCTGATGGCTATGTAGTGCTATCAAAGTTCTATGCAGTAATTGGATGCACCATATGGGTTACTTGTTTTGGAGACCTCAGAACATATATTTGATGGTGACTGACATCTGCAACAGGGATACAGTAGCTATATGGTAGGTGACGTAAACGTGCCTGTCCACATGAACAGGTGCCAGCATCGACACAGCCACACTCTCACAGGGACGCACACACATTGACACACTTGGCAGGGTCAGCATTACAACTCATCAGTAATGGGATTGCCACAACACATCACTGTGCAGGTGTCACATGCACCACACAGGTCATACGAGGGTTGTATGGGCAAAGAGTATGGGGAGGTGTCTGACATCAGACAGCATGCTTCCGTATGCCCATGGGGGCTGTAGGGAGTGTGGATGTGAACATACGCACCATACAACACACACACAAACACACAGGGTACAGGTACTGACATGCATGGGTGCATGTCTGCACGGGTGTGTGGTGGTCGACTGTGCCAGTCGGCTGTACAAGGCTAGGTGATGGGTATACCTTGGCATCAGGTGACATGACGATGGTCTGCATTGTGCCTCAGGGCTGTAGTGTCTGCATTTGCCCACACAGGTGGGTATTGTACCCCCCATCCAGTCACCTGGGTGACTATTGTGTGTGGCCAATGCTGTGCATCACTTGCCATGTATGTGTTCCTTACTCCATGACATGGACAGTGTCTGGGATGTGCACACCTCCCACATGCATGTACAGTGACATGTGGAACTGTACCTGGGGGTGTCTGGCCCATGTTGTGAGCCCAGATTATCATCAGATGTGCCAGTCTTGCCCACCTATGGTGGGAACTGGTAATGGGCAGCAGGTTTACCCTGCACCTAAATTGATAGCATGCTAACAACATTCCCTGGTGTCAGTGGCATCTGTCAATACAGGGCATGTAGTCAGACATGTTATGTCCTTTGTGGGTCACATGTGATGGTACCACAGGTGCTTTAGGTGTCCATTGGAGAACATAGGAAGGTGCACTGTCTGCATGTACGTGCATGTTGGACAGATGGACAGGGTGCCATGACCTCTGTAGCCCACAGCTATCACCCCATAGTTGCTATCAGTGGCCAATATGCAGTGTACTACCCACATATTGGCTGTTGCCTAGGCATGTGTGTGTGTGTATGAGACATGGGTTGAGAGTGTGCTCTGGGTAATACTGGGGTTGCTAACTGTGATTGCCTGGCCTTGCTGTCACATGTATGGGTATGGCTTTGCACCCCAGCCTCTCAGCTATTTCATATATTTTATCAATGTATGGTGGACATTGTGATATATAATAGGGCCACCATATAAGAAATATGCAAAACCCACTCTACATTGGACACAGGTGTCACACACTTACAACCACCTCCACACAGAATACATGTTACAAACACACACTGGTCATGTCTGGGAGTAGAACCCCCTACCTAATTAGTTTACTACATTACAGCATGATGCAGTTATAGTACACACCTCAGAGATTACTGGAGTACTCCTTCCCCAAAGGTGTATATCCCATTGGATGACATCAGCAGGATTGCTAAAGTAGGACATTCAAATTGTACTGAGTGTGACTAGCCTATAATGTATTGCTCCCTACACAGACAGTGGCACACACAAAAAACATCCACAGGTGACATGTGTGAGTACCGAACCCCTAACAGAGGTCTATATCACACTACCACCTAGATCTGTTATAGGACACACCATAGGGATTACTAGAGAACTCCTTCCCCAAAGGTGTATTTCACAATGAATGACATCAGCAGGATTGCCAAAGTAGGCCATTTGAAATGTACTGAGTGTGACTAGTCTATAATGTATTGTTCTATACATAGACAGTGAAACACACACAAAACATCCAGCACTGCCATGGGTGGGGATGGAATCCTAACACAGTTCTACAGCACACTACAGCAGTATCAGTTACAGGATGCGCTACAGAGATTACTGGGCTACAACCTTCCCAGAGGTGTATTTCTAGGTGGGTGACATCAGCAGCCTTGCCAAAGTTGAGTATATGAATTGTAAGGACTGTGAGTACCCTAAAAGCATTGCTGCCTACAAAGTCAGAAACAGACACACACACACACAGTTGCCAAGTCTGGGGTTAGCACTCCTATCTAAGTAGTTCATTATACTACAGCAGTACACAGTTACAGGACACGCTATGGAAATTATTGGGCTGCAGCCTTCCCAGAGGTGTAATTCTAGGTGGGTGACATCAGCAGCCTTGCCAAAGTTGAGTATATGAATTGTAAGGAGTGTGAGTACCCTAAAAAGCATTGCTCTCGACACACTCAGATGCACACAAACACATTTGCCAAGTCTGAGGTTAGAACTCCTATTTAAGTACTTTATCACACTAAAGCAGTACACAGTTACAGGACACGCTACCAAAATTATTGGGCTGCAGCCTTCCCAGAGGTGTAATTCTAGGTGGGTAACATCAGCAGCCTTGCCAAAGTTGAGTATATGAATTGTAAGGAGTGTGACTACCCTAAAAAGCATTGCTCTCTACACAGTCAGAAAGACACACACACACACACACACACACACACACACACACACAGTTACCAAGTCCGGGGTTAGAATTCCTAGCTATGTAGTTTCTTACACTACAGCAGTACACAGTTATAGGACACGCTACAGAGATTACTGTGCAACAGTCTTCCCAGAGGTGTAATTCTAGGTGGGTGACATCAGCAGCCTTGCCATAGTTGAGTATATAAATTGTAAGGAGTGTGAGTACCCTAAAAAGCATTGCTCTCTACACAGTCAGCCATGCACACAAACACACAGTTGCCATTTCTGGGGTTAGAACTCATTAATGAGAAGTTTATTACACTACAGCAGTATGCAGTTACAAGACACGCTACAAAGATTACTGGGCTATAATCTTCCCAGAGGTGTATTTCTAGGTGGGTGACATCAGTAGCCTTGCCAAAGTTGAGTATATCAATTGTAAGGAGTGTGGGTACCCTAAACAGCATTGCTCAGTACACAATCAGAGACAGACACGCATACAAACAGTTGCCAAGTCTGGGGTTAGAACTCCTAAGTACTTCATCACACAACAGCAGTATGCAGTTACATGACACATTACAGAGATTATTGAGCTACAACCTTCCCAGAGGTGTATTTTTAGGTGGGTGACATCAGCAGCCTTGCCAAAGTTGTGTATATGAATTGTAAGGAGTGTGAGTACCCTAAAAAGCATTACTCTCTATACAGTCAGACACACACACACACACAGACACACACACACACACACATACACACACACACACTCACCAAGTCAGGGGTTAGAACACTTACCTAACTAGTTTATCAAACTACAGTAGCATGCAGTTTTGGGACGCGCCATGGAGATGACTGGGCTCCAACTCTCCCAAAGGTGTATATCACATTGGATACCCTCAGCAGGCTTGTCATAGTAGGGCTATGGGGAGGGCAGTGTGTGAATGGGCCATGACCCATTCATATAGGGGTTGACACACCACATGCGGGCACACACGGGGTCATATGTCACAGGTACGTGTATACAGCTGCTAGATGACTACTTCCTTGTGCAGTCATGTTGCACAGCTGGAACATGCACCACATAGTCTGTAATGCTGACAGATACTGGTGGCTAGTATCTGCAGTGAGTGACATCTGCACCTCATGTGTTTGGGGCCCTTTGGCTGTGTGTTGGGTGGGACAGGCTTGGATGGCTCCTTGTCACAGTCACCCTCTTACACACATCTATGTATATCTACCTTTGGCTTATTATAGTGTGTTGTCCTGACATATATGTTTGTATTCCTATCCACTGTGTGTGCAAGTCATGAGTGGTGCATACTGATGAGTGTCTGCACAAACAACTGCAATTGCCAGATATGTCTGGTCCACTGGTGTTTGCAGTCATGGAGTTCATGTGTTTGTGTGTGAGCATGCTCAGTATGACCTTTCACTATGTTGATGACTGACATTGCCTTCATTTCTCTAAGTGTGTGAGCATGCCCAGTATGGCCATCTGTATTGACTGTGTGGATCGTGTCCAGGTAGTTTGTGCTGCAGTGCTGACCTTTCTATTGTACACCGACAGGTAGCATGCTGTCTCTGCAGGCTATCCATCGATCATTTGGCTTTGACTGTTACTACATTTCTGCATAGCAGGGGGGGCACACCTGACTGTTCCTATATTTCTACAGAGGAGTGGGCGGGGCACACCTGACTGTTATTATATTACTATGTAGGATGGGGGGCACACCTGACTATTTCTATATTTCTACACAGGATTGGGGGGGCATGCCTGACTGTTACTATATGTCTACACAGGATGGGGGGCACACCTGACACTTGTACGCATTTGCTAGGACTGCACTGGTATGTCGGGTACTCCATTTCAGTCTGTAGTCTTACCAATCCTGCTGGCTAGGGGCATACCAGTGTACTACAGTTCTTAGCTTTTAATTACCTACATATTAGTTTCTGACTTCCTAGCCTTCACAACTGACATCCAACTGCTTGGCCTGCTACAGTCTGTCTGTGTAGGCCTCAGGGGGATTACCCATAGACCTCACTCAGAGGCCATAGTACAGCATTTGTTTGTGTTTGTCTACACCTGTCCTGCTGGCTGTGACTGTTGTTGGGTATGTGACCCCCCCCGACTGGCATGTGTGAGTAACTTACCTTGTGGGTGTCCCAGTATTGAGGATGGTGCTGCAGGGCTGCCGATGTCAGATGCACATAGTACACTCCCTGCACATGGTTAGACACAGGTATTGTAATGTTTGGCATCCCTTTTACTGTATGTGAGAGTCAGAGAGAGGTATTATTCCCTGGGTCCCTCCCATGTCAGTGTATGTGCTATGCATTGCCACTTTGCCAAAGTCAGGGCATACTGGGAACACCTCCTTCTGCCTACTGGGGCAGGCTCAGGTTGTTCCTCCACCGAGTCACTCTCTGCCTTTGCAGGCCCTGGCAATGGTGGGGGGGCTGTGTGGCCCTTCCCCATGCTGTTTTTGCTGCAGCTGTTTCCGCAGGATCATATTGTGTAACATGGCACATACAAGGAAAAGTTGGGTACATGTAGTTGGTGGGTACTGCAAGGCTCTACCAGATTTGTCCAGGCACTGGAACCATGTCTAAACACATTCTCTATTATGATTCTTGTTTGTGCATGTGCCTCATTATGGAATTCTTGTTCGGGTGTGTGTGCATTTCTGATGGGTGTCATCAGCCATGGCTCCAGTGCATATCCAGCATCCCCCACTAGGTGACCATGTGGAATATCTCCATTGGCAAATCTCTGGTACAGCTGCGTCAGATGCCAGATGTGGGAATTGTGATAGCTTCCAGGGCAGCCAGCAAACACGTTCATTATTATGCTCTGTGCATCGCACACAAACTGGCAGTTGATGGAGGGGAAGCCCTTGTGGTTGATGTAGACCCTACCCTGCTCACCGGGTGGTGCTTTGATGCATATGTGTGTGCAGTCTATTGCACCCACTACCTCAGGGTATTCTGCTATTTGGTGGAAGAGACGCATATTGCTGGCCAACACCTCACGGGTGCTGGGGAAATATACATGCTCACTGACATGTGCTGACAAGGCATCCAAGAACTGGTGGAGTACCCTGGATGCTGATGCCTGTGAAATCCCCATCATATCCCCAGTTGGCCTTTGGAAGGTACCTATAGCTAGTATTCTTAGGCCTACACATACCTTGGTATCCACTGGGATGGGTTCCCCTCTGTTAGTTCTGTGTGTCAGGCATGGCCAGCACAGCTCAACAACTTGTTGTAGGAGGTCCCTGTCCACCCTATAGTGCTCCACTATCTCCAGCTCATGTAGCCCTTGGTAAGTTACCCTGGGTCTGTAAACTCTTCTCCATTTCCTCACTGTGGGTTGCTAGGCAGCATTCACATCCTCAACACACTCAGCCTCTTCCACAAGTTGTATGATAGCTATTGCAGGCCCTAACATTTTGCTGTTATGAGTGTTAAAAGCTCCCTGCTTGTTTACACCGGTGGTGTAGAGTGTGGGAAAAAACAGAGGGGAGGGTGATTGCTTAGTTTATAGTAGTGTTCTGGGTTGGGCTGGTCTACTGCCTGTGTAATTGGCTGGTTCTGATATATTTCCCCTGGCAGCTAAACAACTTCTCCTTGATTACCTTCCTACTGCTGTTTTCCCTTCCCATTGCCTCCCTGTTTAATCCCGTGTGCGCGCTATGCAAACAGAGTGCTCATATGTGCACACTGCTACTATTTCCTGGTTTAACTTCTTTTTTCTTCCTGTAAAACCTGGTGCACAGCACACACACCCACTTGCACTTTGTAAAGAGTGCTAGGCAAGTTTAGACACACCCCCTAGCTTAGCTGTGCTAAGCCAGGAGCAAACCCAAGCCACAGGGCTCCAATCCGCTTACAGTATGTCTGACACACCCAACCATGATGTCACCTACCTCCTAGTCTTGCACTCAACTATTCATACTCTTACACTGTTGGGACCTGCCTCACATGCTGGGGAAAACTGGGATTCATTATCCTTCCCCTCATTTGCATAGGATTGCCTGCTAATGCATAGTTACATGTCTCACACTGAGCCTCCCCCCTTAGCAACCACTATTCACTGGCCAGGTTGTCTTCTGCCTGCCATTGACTTGCATGGCAGAATACTGATTTTAGTTAGACTGCTTATTTTTGGTTTATTTTCTTATTTTCCTCCTGATCACATTTGCGTGCCACTGCCCTATGCTTAAATAAACACCCGAGATCGGCGAAAAAAAAGTAAAAGTTGATTTTTTAATTTTGTTTACTGTTTGTAATGCCAGTGACCTTATACCTGGCCATTGGCATGCTTCCTCAATGATATGCAGCCTTTATCTAGAGCTGTCATAGCTCAGTTTTGGATTTTTCAGAAATGTACTCGGTTACTAACCAAGTACATTTCTGCAGATAGCACTAGTTTTGCACGGACTATTGCAAGCTTCCTGGATTGCAAAATTACCTCATTTGCATGGATTTCTCCTGCAAATGGGGTGATTTGCATACCAGGGCTTAGTCCGTGCAAGATTAGTGCAGGAGCTCTCGTGCATGCCCCTGCAGGCTGTTTCTGGATCGCACGGCAGACATATTGCCTGCCTGAGCTCCTGCACTAATCCTGCATGCCGTGCAGGGCATAGTGAATCTGGGGAGTAGAAACTGAAGTTATAGATTAACTGTGAAGAAATGGGTTAATGAGTTCCCATATGAAGGAGTAGCAGATGCTGCAGGATACATCTGAAGAGGACGTGTCACAGGAAAATGCATGGAACTTTTTGTAGAATGCCTGCAGTAAATGGAGTACAAAGAATGTGCTCTCAATTAAAAAAAAGTATCGGAGAGAAGTGATACTAGAATTAATAAAGATAGACAGACATATTAAGATCAGTGAAAGAAATATATTACAGAAAGAAAGACCCAAATGTTAGAAGTCTAATAAATTAGATGAATACAGTTAAGACTGTTAAGAAAACTTCATGTGAGATAACAAAAGTAAACAGGCTATATCAAAGTCTTACTGCAAAAACATAAAGCTATAAGGGGAAAGGAGGGGAAGAAATAAGATGTCACCATGGAAGCATCAAATAGAGAAGCTACTTAGACATGATAAAAGTAACACACAGTATCAAAACAGAGCAGGATCTCTCATACACTATTGCAAATAATAAAATAAAGATATCAGCACAGGCAGAAAAACTTAGAAGATATGCGGATAAACATAAACTACATAATAAGTAACTCATTGATGACCCCAAAAAGTTTTACAGAAAACTGCAAACAAAGCAAAGGGAATAGAGACACCACCAAAAAGAAGAAATAGATGTGCTTTGGACCCTGTGGAAGATAAAAAAAGATGCTGAGTGGTTAGAAACATTAAAAGAAACAGTAAGGAGTTCAAATATAGATGATATGAAATGGAATTAAGTAACGGTTAGAGAAATTGAAATAAAATTAAGAAAAAGCTCCCATCTGGAAAATGCCAGGACAAGATGCAGTACCTAACTTCTGGCTAAAAGTATTAACATTTTTATCCAAAGATTTAGCCCTGAGTAAGAATTACTTATATGCCCATCTTGAACAGACACCAGCCTGGTTAACAACAGGAAAAAAAACATACCCCGGGATTCATGAAGCTTGCTCCAGGCGCAGGCGTAGTGTAGATGGTATAATGCCAAATATGGCCGCCAAGCGATTCAGGTACGATCCAATTCCACGTGCACTACCGGTGTACGCCAGAACTGCGCAGCCCTCGACTTAGGTATGCTAATCACCCCATGCACAGTGTCGCACCATGCAAATGAAGGCATATAGTGATTCATGAAGTGGTGCAGGCGTAGCGTAAGCCCACGGAAATGTAAACCAAAAAACACAGTTTACATTTTCCCAAACAGAACATCGGAGCTATGGAAGCAGACCAGACTCATGTATTACAAAGTTAACGTATGCCAATGACTAAATACACAGCCAATGACATAAGAAAAGATGCACAACACCTAAAAAACAACATTTAATGTCATGTCCACAGTAACACGCAGTACAACTGCAAGACTTGTGTGCGCAAACTGGAACACAAAGAAAATATATACAAATGTCATAAAATCTCAATGTAATACAAATCAGGATTTCACCATAATACACAATGGTATGCATGGTACACCACAACCAAGGTGCAAGGGTTGCTAAGGGTCTGCGACAGTGTTCAGCACGGTAACTATGAATTAGTAGTCAATGCCATGCAAATGAGGTAGGTAATACTGAATCGCAAACGTCCTGCCGAAGGAAGGATGTACCATACGGCGCAGCGCTATAACACTGAGGAGTGGCTCAGAGGTGATACATGACATCAGCAGAGGGGTGTGCCACCATAGCTGTAAGCACATTGGAGCAATGCAAATCTGGTCTGGCTGTTGCTAAGCAAAGCTGCAGGACAGGGGTGGGGAGGTAGGTATAGAATTGTTTAGCTGAGAGCACATATGGTGCCCGAAAGCGCATGTGTACGAGGATGAAAACGTGCCCGAAACCTGGCAAGCAGATGCACGCTCCGTGAACAATAGCACGAACTGGAAGGTCAGGGAAGAAAAGAAGGAAATGCCGCAGTAGGGTAATTGGAGTACAACTGAGCAATTAACACCTATCAACTCACGGCGGCCAATCGACGGCAGCTGACAAGTCTGCTTGCAGAAACCTGCAAAACAGGATAGGGGAGGCATTGGATTGCAAAGAAAGGAGGGGAGGCATCGGATTGCAAAGATAGGAGAACTGTCATAGCAGAGTAAAGCAAACCTACAGTAGACCGGCAATAGAACATATTATGCAAGATAAGCCAGGTCGAGGAAAGTACAAATGAAAGCAGGCTGCTGGATGTATGCCAGAAAATGGTAGGTGAAATGTGCAGAAATGTAAAGGGAAGGGCAAGAGGTAATCCACGGCAGCCAAATGTAATTCAACACCAAAGGCACCACAATAGTAGTTCCTGTAGTAAAACACATAAGATTCCCTGTAGCTACGATCGTACATACACACCCTATGACATCATCGGTGTTCACAGCACAATAGTATAAAGTGTGAAAGCACCCGACACACACCTGTGTATTCCCAAACACTGCACCATAGGTGTAAACACACGGGGAACTTTTAAAATGTACATGTTGGGAGCTGCCATAGCTGTGATTCATCACCATGTGTTAGAGACTGACGGTGTTGTGGAGGATGATGCCAACAACCACTGCAGGCCCCGGAGAAGGAGAAGAGTGTTCAGACCAAGGGTAACCTACCAGGGGCTACATGATCTGGAGATAGTAGAGCATTACAGGGTGGACAGGGACATCTTACAGCAAATAGTGGAGCTGTGCCGGCCATGCCTGAGAACCAGAAACAACAGAGGGGAACCCATCCCAGTGGACACGAAGGTATGTGTAAGCTTGCGAATACTAGCCACAGGTACCTTTCAAAGGCCAACTGGAGATATAATGGGGATCTCACAGGCATCAGCATCCAGGGTACTACACCAGTTCCTGGATGCCATGTTACCACATGCCAATGAGCATATATACTTCCCCCGAAATCAGGTGGAGTTGGCCAGCAATATGCGCCACTTCCACCATGTGGCACACTACCCAGAGGTACTGGGTGCGATAGATTGCACGCACATACATATCAAGTCACCACCTGGTAAGCATGGTAGGCGCTACATAAACCGCAAGGGATTCCACTCCATCAACTGCCAGGTCATGTGCAATGCCCAGGGCATTATCATGGATGTGTGTGCTGGCAGCCCAGGAAGCTACCATGACTCCCATATCTGGCATGCCTCACAGCTGTATAAGGTATTTGTTAGGGGGGACATCCCACATGGCCATCTTGTGGGGGATGCTGGCTATGCACTGGAGCCGTGGATGATGACTCAAATCAGAAATGCACACACACCCATGCAAGAACGCCATAATGAGGCACACGCACAAACCCGAATCATCATAGAGTGTGTGTTTGGGATGCTGAAATCACGGTTCCATTGCTTGGACACATCTGGTGGAGCCTTGCAGTACTATCCAGGCACGTGTGCCCACATCTTCATAGTATGTGCCATGCTACATAATATGATCCTGCGGAAACAGCTGCAGTAGGGACAAAATGGTGAAGGCCCACATAGCCCACCGCAATAGCCAAGGCCATCACAGGCACAGAGGGATTCAGACCATGAACACACTGTGCTAGCCCCAGTAGGCAGATGGAAGCATGCCCAATATGCCTATGCCTTGGCAAAGAGGGAACGTATAGCACATACTCTGACAGTGTAGGCCCCTATGGACTGACACACCTCTCCACCTGCACACACAGTAAAATGGATGGCACACACACACGACCACCTGTAAAGTGTAATGTATAGGTGGCCCACTGTGTGAGTCCTACATAGGCAGCCCTCAAACATTGTACACACAGCAGCTATTGGAACACGGAATGTCAACACCTGAACAGTACATGCGCCTATCAGCATATGTTGGTGCTGTGTGTATAGGTTCCCAGGTACATTGGTAGGTACACGCCCGATTGTCAGAGGCCATACACCAAACAAGGCAAACAGTGTCTGCTGTCGCCACAACATCGAGTAACCAACTGTCGCTTAGCGGAGCAGAGGCAATCGCGGGGTCACATATGTGTAAGCACTGTTCTGCACACACTCTGCACGGATTCACTGCTGCGTTAATGAGGGGCTCCACATAATGTAATCATGGATGTTGTGTCAAAGCATGGGGTGTACCCATGACAGGTATTCATCACCCCAGCATGCTCCACCTACGGTCGTTTGAAGGTGTAGCACATTATCGTGTGTGGCTCACTGTGATATACATAACCCAATGCCAGAGCACATCCAGTAAACATCACATGGACATACCATTAACTGGACTCATCAATATGTAAACTAACTGAGTTACCCATGTGAGTGCAGTATGGAGTAACAGCCGTAGTATACTCCACATACAAAACACCATAATACATGTACACATCCCAGATGGCCAAGTGGTAAATGCAGTGACCGTTGTGCATGTTCCCGTTCCCACGTCCTGCAAGGGATGTAACGTAATCCCGAAGGCACGAGTAATGCATGTCAGATGCAGGTCATCAGATCATGTTTAGCACACATTAGCGGGAATATGCGTTGCCCACTGCTGGTAAGCGTCATTTAAATATGACTAGACGGATATGCGCAAAACAGGGCTAAGCTTCCCCGAATATCGCGCAGATCACGGTCAATGATGTCCAGAACAGGTGATTAAACCAGCATTATTCACCCCTGTACTAATAGGGCCTGCTCTGAAGGGTAAAACGACCACTGCCAGGAGTAGAACACGCAATCATGTATACAATCACCTAACACTATGATAGCCAAGATGTACCTATGGTAGGGTTGCCACCTTTTCAAATGACCAATGTGGGACATACGTCAGATTTCTGCAGGCCGACACACACACCCGGCCAGTACGAAAATCAGAACTTCACTTATTTGCCTAGATAAAAGCTTATTCTTGTAATGTTTTAGTTACTTATTCTGTTTCTTATAACATTTAGGTGGTTCAGATACAGAATAACTGTTTTATGCAGCTATTACATAAACTATAGGAAATAAGTTTGTCCTAAAATCTCAGGACATTTGCCATTTTACAGATATTTTGCAGGTCACAACTGCCCAAAAAGGGACTGTCCCTCGCAAAGTGGGACAGGTGGTAACCCTAACTTACGGCAGGTGTGTAATGTGACAGGTACAGACACAAACGTGCGGAGTCCAGGAAACAGTATACACCGACAAGTACACAATGAAAGGTGTAGCTTGCCTGTCACTTTCCCTGTCAAATATATATATATATATATATATATATATATATATATATATATATATATATATATATATATATATATATATATATATATATATATATATATATATATATACACATATATACATATATACATATATATAATACAGATAGAAAGGGCGATAGAGTGATATATGTTGATATATATGGATTCACCGATATCTGCAAATATATAGATAGGTCAATGACATTCATAAAACCTTGGAGGTACAAATAAATAGGATACCGCCAACTATGGAATGTGTCACATACCGACACACGTAACCACGAGGCTGAAAGACCGAAAGAACACAGTACTGGAACAGTAGAACCGAGAGTAATATTATGACAATATGAAGGGATATTTAGTTACCGCTGCTGGTGTTGCGGTCCACGTAGGTACTGTGTTCAACTGTGTTTGTGAGTGCCATAGTCTGTGTATGTGTGTGTTGAGGGTGCCGTGTGCATTTCTGTGTGACTGTAATGTGTGTGTGTGTGTCTGTTAGTGCCAACTCGGAGGTAGATCATTACGGTAGGTGTGGGTATAGCTAGCCGTAGGCATACGGTTACCACCTGTCCCACATTAGGAGGGACAGCCCCTCCCTGGGCAGTTGTGTCCTGACATAAAACATTACAAAGGGCAACTGTCCGGGAGTGTAGGACATTATTATGTCCCATATATTATGTAATAGTTGCATGAAATAGTTATGCCTGTATGTAAGAAACGTAAATGTTACATGCAATATGATAAGTAGCCAAAGTCCCACAACAATAAGTATGTATTGAGGATAAAAGTATGTGCTTCCCTGTGTACTGACCATGGCTATGTGTCGGCCTGTAAACAGCGATGTGTGTCCCGCAAGTGTCCAACAATGGCCATATGAAAAGGTGGCAACCCATGCCAAAGAGGTTCTGTCACCAACACAACTGCAATGACTGCAAATATCTGGGACAGAAATACACGGGATAGCTGTCATTTAGAAATATCCCTTTACATATCGCTGTAATTCCGGAGGTATGGAAGTATCAACCTCACCTGCATACTATATAGAAACCAATTAACAATGGCCCAATGTATAATCCCGTAATATAAGTCTACTAACTGATAGCTCTTTAATTAGGGAAGGAGCCCACACACATATATATGGAATATGTAGAAATGCAAGCCCCACAAACCTGTATATGCTACGTACACCCACCTACATCCCCCACACTAAAAACTATAGCAATACAGACTGTAATTACAGCACAAACATTCAGTCAGTCAATCACATCTGCAGAAGCGTTAACATACCTTATGAGAGACACATTTAAAGGCATCATGCAAAATTGAAGCCATTGTATAATGGAACAAACAGTGATGTTACAGGTTTTATTTGCAATAGTCCGTTATCAGACGGCTGGGATGACAGGTACACTCACATGTAGAGCCACATACTCCAGCCATCACACACAATCCACGGGGGACATGAATCCAAACTATATGTGTCTCTACACATAGCAGTTGCAAATACACACAACAAAACACAATACAGGCCGTCTCCCGAAGGTAGGGCAAATAGGCAACGCCCAAGTGGAGAATTCAATTATACCCCACTGTTGCCATGTAATTGGTGAATGGAGTAGCTGCACAGCTGTTGTGCAAGTAATAAGTCACTCAGGAACACCAATTGGCAGCAGTAAACCACGTTACAGGTATCGACGTATATAAGGATGACTTGCCAGACATTCAAACCGTATGCTCATACCATAGAACTGTTTAAACAGTGTAAGAGAGATAGAGACGAAAGTACAGAACAATAACAAGGTATGTAGAACACTCGGTATGTAGGTGTATGTATAGCATGTTTCGTATTAATTATGTTAGTAAATGTATAGCCTGGTTTCCATTAATTAAAAGTGTCCGCAATGCATAAAGTGGGAAAAGGTATTTATGTAGTAATGTCTTGTTGAGCATACTAACACTTGTAGAAATTGTGCGTCCAGCAGTGGGCCACAAGGTAAACATCACAGACACCACAAGGGATGCTACATGAGGGCTTGAAACAGAACAATTCCATACCACCCGCCGTCAATGGTAGGGTATGTCCAACAAGTACGTGCCATAGCAGGGGATAGTATATGTTGATATACTGTCACAGTTACGTGCCATAGCAGGGGATAGTATATGTTGATATACTGTCACAGTAGGCATGTGTATGGGCATATAATGACAATGACATGTCTAAGGTGGTTCCGCTGTGCAAGTATGCTTTGCATTATGGGATACTATGTAAAATATGTGTAATGTATAGTATTGTAGGTAGATATGTCAGATATGCTACACAGCATAACAGGCATATCATGCATACCAAAGGTATCGTCTATTGGCATGTGCAATGCACAATAACAGGATACATATGGCTTGTAGTCACGGGACATTGTAATAGCATGATAACTAATCTAAATGGAAGGGCTACTCAAGTAACCATGCACAAAGGACATGTAATAGCTTCACAGGTTCATAGTGGGGTACTATGCAGTCTGGCAAGTCTATGTGTAAGCACAACCAAAGTGTTCACACCAGTGGCACCTCTCTAGGGTAGTGTCCTGTGAACAGCAGAGCTATGTGTTACCTGCACCTCTGCACATTACAGCCAGTGCAGTGATCCCTGGCATACATGTGTCTCCCATCCACCAAGTGAGGTATCACATGAACAGTGCTACTGAGTGTCCCTGCATGATGTACATAGGAATCATGTTCCAAAGCATGGTGAGTGTCCAGTTTGGGAATGTAACCTTCAAGCACATCCCACTCATCGTTGCGTGTGTGCACATATCCATGAGCATGTTGCTCACAGTAGCTTTTGCTTATGTCGCGTATGTGGAGTATATCCATTAATATTGTTGTGGACATGGGCCCTGTCTGTTCAGCAGAGGTCACCCCTAAGTATGTAGTATGCAAATGTGTACAGACGTGGTGTCCGTAGTTCAGCCACATACTTTAACTGTCAAAGCTCAATAAACGTCATGGCGTGTTAATGTTGTGGTATGTAAAACCATAGCTGTTGTGTAAGGTACACCCTAAATGGGGTGTTGTACCCTTGAATGTGTGTATATGTCTGGAGTTCAGAGGTACAATGGGTGCCTATATACCAGCTACACACCCAGTACATATAAGTGTGGCCACGTAGAAGGATATCCACGCCACAGTGGCAATATGGTTATCACAGGAGTGGATGCAACATACGTGTGTACTACGAACACGTACAATGTGTCATGTATGTAGGGGACTACCACCTATGTGATAGTCAGTGGGTGAATGGTGTAATGCAAAGGGGATGTTCATGCACCTTGTGTCATGCAGCTTGAGGCCATGATATTGATATCAGGTATCCGTCACAGTGACACCCTTATGGATGGAGTCAGTATCAGCTGGTGGAGCAATCATGGTGCTTTGTATGCAGTGGTATGTAAAGCTAGGCAGGGAAAGTCCTTCTGTGCTAGCCTGTACCTCAGGGAAGCATATAACGAACATGAGGGGCCCTATGACTGAGGACTGTGGTATGCCAAGTGTAACTGCAATACAGTAGGTACTATGGTATGCTACCCTTATTGTGTGTGTCCTGTCCATGAGCCACTTTGCATAACATCCTGAGACATAGGGTTCGATGTGCAGGTGGATGTGTATGTTGTCAATACCAGAATGGAGAACGGTGCTGAAAGGCAATGAGAGGACAATGTAGGCTGTGTGGACCCCCATACCATCATCAACTACCCTGGTAACTGTATGAAAGGAGTCCACCAGGTGTAGGAGCCATGCTCTGGCCCTACAAAGTCCAACCTGGGTGGCATCAAAGGACCGGAGCCCAACAATGTCTCTGTGAATGACGTCCATGATGATGTGACCCATAGCCGTACAGAACAGTCCAGTCAGGTGTGTAGGGCAATAGTCCCACTCGTGCATTGTGGTGCCACCTGTGTGGAGTGTGATAACTGTTGCTGTGTGCCATTCAGGGGCCACAATGTCTGATACAAGGCTATTACTGAATATGGTGGCCTAGTGGGGAGACATGTCGTTCAGAGGTTTGTGGACAGCACAGCCTTGGACTTTGGATGGTCACATGCGGCCAGTGTCCCAGGCCATATAGAGTGCAGGTTAGTACTGTATAGGTGTGACCGCAGGGACACCGCAATGTTCCTGCATGGATTGTGGCCCTGTAGGGAGTGAGAGGGTGTAATGTTAGCATTGAATCCATCCACCAGCATGTTTCCAACATCATCTGGTTCTGTAATGTTCCTGAGTAACTGTTGTATGTCAGAGCAGATGTGGGTATTGTCATTGACTACTGATATACCACCATAATGCCTTGTGGTACACCCCGGAATGTGTCGCAGTAATGTTTATGTAGCTAGTTTTGGAGTATGTGATGAGAGATCCTGTGGCACTACCGAGGCTGACCAGTGAGCTACCCCACCCATGGGATTGTACACCACTGTGCAACAGCCTCCACCTGTTGTTGTAAATTATGTCCATGGAACTGGACCCCCAGAGTGGCGTCTGTTATCTGGTGGGTACCATCATGGCACTGTGTGGAATAGCATGATCCATGCAATTGTGTACGTGCTAGTGAAGTGCACTGGGGTATGTGTCAGCATTTGTATGTGCATTGTCCATCTGCACGGGTGTCATGATGTTAACTACCGCTGTCATAAGACGTCTGTAGTAGGTGTTGTAGTACTCATGTACGGTGTATGCCATGAAGGGTGTGGTGCCGGGATGTGGCTAACAAGGGTGATTAGCATATGTCTGGAATCCACCAAAGATGGGATAACCCCAGGTGTGGAACACCAGTTACATGTTGGTAATGTCCATGTCAAGGATATTGTTGGTCTTGGAGGTGGTGTGTATGGTTTGATCCAGCCGAGTGGAGGTTATGAATCACGGACAGCGTTGGCCTAATGTGTCAGTACATGAGTGGCTATCCCAGTTAAGTGTGGGGTAGTGTCAGTCTCACATCAGTAGTATCTGTCTGAGCCTTACTGTCCAGTACACCAACAAATGAGTTCTGGTAACCGTGGGGTATGTTGTTGAATCCGTAGCTTGTTACAATGTGTATAGCAGTGCTGGACACAGTTAGTTGCTCGTGGAGCACTTCTGATGCATTGTGCTAAGTAACTAGCCAGGATGTGTGTACAACATAGTGGAATATGGGAACACCTCAGCCGTGGGTGTGCCGGTCCAGGTACATGCCTGAAAGGTATGGTCTGTGTATAACATGTCATTGCAGGTGTGCTCTGCAGAGCCTAGAGGCAGGTCCCAGTCACTGCAGAGATATTTAAGTGGTGCATTATAAGGAGTGCCTTGCCTGCGTGCATCAGAGATGAAGATGTCAAGCATTGCGTCACATGACCCCATGTTTTGCTTGCCAGTTCCCATTCTGGTGGTGAATGTTATTGGAAACTGTGCAAGACAGTCAGTATAGAAGCAGCAAGAGCCTTACATGTGATCTGTACTCCCAGGGCTGACAGGTGCAGGTCATCTGTGCCAAAGCATTGTGTTTGACCAAGTCAGTCAAAGCGGACAGATACCAGATGCCTGTGGAATGACAGCAGAAGCATAGGCAACTGTTGAAGTGACACAGTCAGTCGTTGTACAGTGGTATCAATGCACAATGCTCCCCAGGGCTTGGGCTACAAGACTGGTGAGCTACTGCATGTCCCTGCACACGTAGTCTGTGAAGTTGCATCTCAGGGCAGTCACACTAACATGGAGAATGACAGTCACATTGTACCTGGTGAGGTGTGGCATGGGTGCATAGGTTATGTTGCAGAACCAGTTACCCGACAGCAAGATGTAAATGACTATCATCTTGTGTAGCCCGCTGAGTGGAACAGCAGTGTGATCACCTAGAGTCACCCATGACAGGTGTGTTGTGTATGTTATAACACCCTATTGGCTGTATGTGATGGGCACACATGAGTCTGTAGGCTATAAGTTGTTGTTGTTGTGTTTGGTGATGGGGGCTGCCATTGGTGCCTATACAGAGTATGGAGAGGTACTGCACATGTTGTCCTCATATGTGTGGCCTGTGGTGGAGATCTTGTGAGATTATGTGATGAGTGGGGTGTGTTGCGAATGTTACACATCCCCACATGAGTGTCAGGTGCAGTCAGGGTTGGTGACAGCATTACCCCCAGCAGGGCTGCATATGTGCATCCCCCACAGGCTGTAGTGTCATATGTTGGGAGGTGAGCATTGACTGTGTACATGAGACAATTGCTCTATTGCCACATGTACGCCATATTCATCATATAGACAGGCAATAGCACTGGTATGTGACAGTTGGACATGCCTGTATATACAACCATGTCTCACAAGATATGTGAGGTACGTGTGTACAACAGCTGTTGTACTGTAAGCAAGCTGGAAATGTAAGGACAGACAGTGTACCTGTGAGAAATGGTGTGGAATGGGTGCTATATTAATCAGTAGCTCATGACATGCTCACAAGTTCTGAACAAGTGCTGAGCATGAACATACAATACAGATAGGGTGTTGGATAATATCAACCCACAAGTGGTGACGACAGTCATAATTGGTGGCACCGCACTATAACCCTGGAGAGTATGGTCTGCAAGTCCATGAACCATTATCAATGTAGATGTTAGCAGTACAGATGTACATGACAGTATGGATGTTTGACTACATATACCTTTGTATGTCACAGGAGTGTCCTACCAGTGGCCTGTTGACAGAATCACAACTACAAAAGGTGCCAGAGTGACATGTGCATATCACACCAGTGCCAGCTACAGTAAAACAGGGTTAATGTGTTGTACTCCATCATCATTGTAGCCCATACCACACAGACAAATGTCAGGCATCTGTGTATGTAAGGATGTGAATGGCCATGACCTATAAGCAATAGCTGTCTCAGTGTTGTGAACAACATACAGAATGGACTGTGTGGGTGAGGTGTGTGACATATGTGCACTTTCTGATGGATGATATCAGCATTGTCACCGCTAGGTGAATATCCCTGTATCCATTAACTACCACCTAGGCTGTGGTCAACATTATGGACACTGTGTAAGGGATGGCGCTGTGCAGTACACCTCCCTGAGTTGGTGACGTCTCCAGGTAGTCATACGAGGTACCTATGTCATGACAGGGTGCCATCCATGAGCACGGAGATCATTGGACAGGCATACACAGCACTCGGGTGACCAATATTGGATCACATATCACCTTTAAGGGGTATTGGCCATGCATGGATGGGTGATACCAGCCTTCACAATCCTCACCTCCACTATGCAGCATGCTGTCTACCTTGCATAAAGGCATTTGCTACACTATGATGTTGGACATGCTACATGTCCATATCCTGATCTGAAAGACATACGTCATGGCCAGCCACCGTTCTACTACTAGTATCGCCACATGCTGGACAGATCCCTGTGCCATACATGTGACATACTCCTGCCATACCATGCAACCCTGTCCATCAGAGCTGCACATGTCATCCCTGTCATACATGGTGCGATGGCCGCATGGTAGATATAGTATCAACTGTCTGGATCAGTAATGTGGCACTGATGCACCTCGCAGTGGCATAATGGCTGTCGGATACAACTAGGAAACCTTCCCCATACATGCTATAGTTGATAACCATCCCTGCGAATGACGTCTGACTAGCCATTGTCCCATGTCTATCACATGTGCAACACAGGCGATCCGTGGCAGGATGTTCAACAGCTGTACAGTGCCGTGTAGATGTATATGGCAAAACACATGCATGTAAAGGTTTCCATGCGTATGTGTGCATTGTCACTGCTCAAGTCCATTAAGGCTGTGTATGTGTTGATATGTGACATATACACAGCATCAAGGTCAACAGCATTACCGTGGACACATCCAGGCATGTGCAGATAGGCAAGAACACCAGTGCAGGCAAACAGACATGCCCACATCAAGACAGCATTCACATGGAGTATGAATAATGTAATGAGGTGACACACATATATGGTGATGATATCCAATGCATAATGAGTGTTACATGTGTGTGACACAAACATGTCAGTCATGTCAGTGTCATGATGATTTGCAAAGAGAACTGTGCAGATGTACCAGATTTACTAGAAATGTATGTGCAGCAGTATCTCTGTACATCTCTGAAACTGTGACCCATCACCATCATTATGTCTTACAGATAATGCCTCGTACATGCCTGCCAGCGTACAGCCACCAGGAGGATGATGTCCTCATCCCGTACCTCCATGAGAACTACAAGGTGTTGTTCAGCCATGTGCCACAGCATGCCCAGCAGTGGGACGACCTGTGGCAGGATCTTTGCAGGAGGGTGAACGATGTGGGTGGCCATAACCGCACCTACCAGCAGGTGCGCAGACACTGCATGCACTTGATACGACATGCAAAACAGCGTGCCACTGCAATTTCCAGGGAACAAAGTGGAACAGGTGGTGGGCCACCAACCCAGCCCCCACTCACACACCGAGGAGCTACTCGTCAGTCTGGGGACACCCTCAGAACAGCATTCACAAACACTAGCTGCCATCGTGGAGGTGGGTGTCTCCCAACCAATGAGCCTGGAGTTGCCTGGTAAGTCAGTACTGCACATATGACTATTATATCCCATTTAGTTGCATGTGTCACTGTACATTATGTAATGTAACAACATATGTAAGGCATGTGGACAGACATGCTGCATACTACAGTATGCTACCCTGTGTATGCACACATGTGCATACTATATGCTGTTGTACAGGTGACTGTGTTAACATGCACAGTGCACCCTGTGGCTGTCATACAGTCATGGATAATGTTCATACTGCTGTGTCACCCCTATACAGGTACCTCTGGCGTGCCGCACAGACATGAGTCTGTTGCAGGTGAGACTGTCATCAGTATCAGGCATGTTAAAGCATAGATCTATTCGCCATGTGGCCAGTTAACACTTGTACACTTGATGTTCGTTCCAGTCAGGATATACAGGTCGCATCACCCATCATTCACACAGGCCACCCATGTGCAATATATACAAATGAAATGATACACCGACATGAAACCACAGTATTTGTCATTGCTACATGTGTGGACAGCTATGCATACAATGGTGGAGGTGTTCTACAATGGATGCATATGTACTATACATCTGAACGACACGTGTGGTACGCAAACAGTACCACACAGTGAGCTGTGTTATGGGCAGCACACAGGAGTTACCATTGTGTTATATGCCCCTGCAATGGGAGCACACATTGTGATGTGCCATCTGACATGTCCCAGACACCTAGTGTTTTGGCTGCAATATTGTCACACTATCCCATAACCCATACCCCACATACCAAACATACAACCCATTGTCTGCATAGCCCTGTGGATGGTGACGTATCTGACATCTATGAGTGTATGTCATATGGGACAACACAGACATGTGTGATAGACGGCCATCACACACATTTGTCCAACACATGTGCACACATGGCCATGGGAGATGGCCAGAGACACGTAGCCACACAGTAGATGTGATGTGGATACACCCTGTTTCACATTGTCCACGCATGGTCCAATTAAAGCCTTAGTTGACCAATTATACAGTTGATGTGGTACACTGGACATCCTAAAAGCCTGTGCACAGCTACTGGAGGTGTCACTGACGTCTACCATATAAGATGTGTTGAACATCACAACTGTGTCATAGCATGACAGTAGTCACCTGTACAGCTTCCACAGACATTGACACCACATCAGGCCACAGATACTGTACATTTCCCTTGCTGCTGTAGGACATCACCATTAGCTGTGCACCTCGTGTGTGTGGTACATCAATGTCACATGGGGCATGGTGAATTGACAAGTCTGCTATGTGTGGACATGGTTGCCAGGCAGTTAAAACTCTGTAGTAGTTGTGCAGGGGTGTCGACTGTAGGTGACCTGTCACATGACACAGAATGGTTTGGTGTGTATACACCTCAGCATCATGGGTCATAATCCACAGTTATGTCATGGGTATGCATGCAGTTATGGCTATGCAATGTGTACATATTATGCACTGCATAGCAATATAGATGCCTCATGATGCCATGCAATGGCACAGTGTCTGTACTTCACACTGTATAGCAATGTAGATGGATCACACTACCCTTCCATGCTCATGCACATTTGCTAAACATGCATTCTATTTGTAGGGCATACAGACAGCACTGCATTGTGATGCCCATTACGATGCTGTACATGTGTCAGGACACCATTGTGTCAAACATGTATGCATGTTAATGCACACGTCAGCGGATTACATGTCAAGGTCACATCAGCCATGTGTACTGTTATCCTGTTCTGGTCCACATGGTGCATCACGGGGATGCATGCATACTACCATGATTCTGTGAACTGCATGGCTACTGATATGACACCTGCTTGCTGTAGTGTGCACCCCAGGAAGGTATGGTAACTAACACTATTAATGTCTGAGCTGCATGCCGTCTGCTGTATCACAGGCATGCTGCATCCCATCTGTCAAATCACATGCATGGTGTGTGTGTGTGTCTGTGTGTGTGTGTGTGTGTGTGTGTCTGTGTGTCTGTGTGTCTGTGTGTGTGTGTCTGTGTGTGTGTGTGTGTGTGTGTGTGTGTGTGTGTGTGTGTGTCTGTGTGTGTGTGTGTGTGTGTGTGTGTGTGTGTGTGTGTGTGTGTGTGTGTGTGTGTGTGTGTGTGTGTGTGTGTATTGTAATTTAGTCTTACTTTGCATTCACAGGTGATGTAGGTGCGTTACCCTCCTGCGGTCCATCTGATGTTAGTGTCCCCACAGATACTAGCAGTGATGAACATATACATGGGGTACAGGCAGGGTTGTCAGGGACTGAATCTGTGGCAATGGTTGCTATCCCAGCTATGTCCTCCCCTTCCTCGCACACAGTTCTGCTGCCAACACATACCGCATCACCAGTGGCCTTAGAAGAAGGACAGTCAGCGTCTGTTAGCGTGGAACAGGAACGTGTGGTGGCTACAGAAGGTGTGTCTCCACACCATGGTGTCAGTGTAATGACAGCAGATGTGCCACACAGGCATGCGGCCAGTGCTGCTCGTAGGAGGACCTCTGGCAGACATGCACCTGCAGGGCAGAGTGCAGCAGCTGGTATCACCAGACGCATGTTCCAGACTGTAATGGCAGCACAGGCATGTGCTGAACGGCAGAACAGAGAAGGGCAGAGGCTGCAGAGGGCTGCTATCCGTACCCTAAATGACAACATCCAGGCATTGGCAAATGCTCAACAGCAGATTGCTGATGTCCTGGACAGGCGATTAGGTGACATGGTCAGAATCCTTGACCATGGCATGGCAATCCGCGAACGTGAGCTGTCTGTGCTGGAACATCTGGTAGGAGTGAGGCATAGGCCATGTGGACATAGACCAGCTACACCACCTAGTACAGGTCAACGTGAGAGTGCCACCTCACATGCCCGCTCCCATAGTGCCGGTAGCAGTAGCAGTGCAGCTGGTGCTGTGCTGTCCACACCAGAACACAGCAGGCCACGTGGACATGGGCCTGGACATTTCCAGTGGGGACACAGTTCCAGTGGACGTGTCGTCGGACAGTAGCCAATCTGTACCTCCACCTGGTAGTGCCCATGCAACCCCTGGCAGGCACAGGTCACGTGACCGTGGCCGGACACAGTGACCTGTACAACCTGGTCTGTACAAACTGGAGCTGTCAATAATACCCCTGTGTAGGCCTCACAAAAGGCAGAACTGTGTGCACACATACACACACACAGCAAACACATCTGTAGGGCACCACAACACCCACATGCATACTGAACAGACATGTCCAATCATGCCACCGGCCCTTACCCACACACATGATGTCATCCATTGGTGCAGCCTATGCCCCTGGCAAACATTATCACCCTGTGCATATGATGAAGCCTGTGCTGCATCCCTGTAATCCACACCCTCGGTGCAGGGACATGCTCAAATAGTCTGATGCACAGAGTGAACAGAATAGTGAGAGAAGTGTGTATAACATTAGCTGTGTATGAAGAGTGAGAGAAGTGTATATTACATTAGTTGTGTACTGTTAACACACACCAGACATACCATGTAGTACAGGTTTAGCATGCACTGTTATATGTTCACAGTATGTGTCTTGGTAACAACAGTAACAGCATGTTGGTAATGATGCCCTGGTTCCCTCCTTATGGTCTACTTGCATGTGCCTACAGGTAGCAGTGTTTTCAGTCTCCCATATGTAACTGTGGAGTATTCACAGGCACGTATGGCAATATCAGCATGCTATACGTAGCCTCAACCTGACTGTTGGAAAGGCTAACATACCACAGTTGTCCACACATATACTGATCCAGATGCATGTAGGCAGTTTAATAGGCTACAGTGGCTAGAGACGTGACATCCATACCAGGTCACATCACAGGTATGTTGTCATGGTGCAGGGGTTGTACACAGCGGTCCGGCCAATGCTAATGTTAGAGGCCACCTGATAGCATGAGGCCTCACTGTGTAGCAGTCATACCCTGTCACATTACAGGAACATGCACACACTCTTGGGGTCAACAACACTGTAACCACACCCCATAGTGTTGAGGTGAGGACCCCTGCCTATGTGGTCATCACCCACACAGTACTGTGCACCCACGTAGTGCGACACAGAGAAAGAACATGTACAGGTAGCCAGTACGGCTGAGACCTATGGCATCAACAGGGTAGTAGACTGCATCACCATGAGGGGTTAGGGATCCTGTGTGTTCTGTATGGTAGCATACACCCTCACTCTATGCAGCAGACAGCCATACATACATACATACACACACACACACACATTGTGGAGACCACAGATGTTATACACATACGGATAGCTGATGTGTGTGATACACACATCACACCTGCCTACGTCATGCTTTCCACACTGCAATATGTACAGATCTCTACAACAGTGTACAGGGGTGTGTAACAATTGGGATGTATTCCCCACCATATGTGGCATATATGGTCACACAAGCAAACACACATGACAATACTGTGAATGATACACCTGCTACATGATGACACGTCTGACAGACATGCAGCAGTATTGGCTGCATTATGTGTACCAATGCTATGTCTGGCAATATATGCACATGGGAGGATGTATGTGTTACAGGTGTCAAGTGACGTACAGTCAGTAACACCTGACCACTGTGTAGGTTTTATGTCTTCACTGTCAAGTAACAGTAACATAGCGTACTGTTTGCACATGTAATGGTAGGATGGCGTGTGACACACCTGTGAGCCATCCCTGGCAAACATCCATCTACACAGGTGGATCACCACTTTATGTACACACATCCATCCATACCTGATGTACATCCTACCGTACTGTCAGTATGTCACCATATACAGGTGTTAATGATGGGGCTGCATTGCAACTGCATGTTGCAGTTAGACACAGATGAGTTACTTACATCAGCTACTACACATGCATGGTAGCTGCATGCACACTACAGATTGTACATGTGTGTTGGTCCTACATGCCTGTCATGTTGCCATGTTTGTATGCATTGCAATTGGTGGACATGTGTGTTGACATACATAACACATGGCCTGTTGTATGATATGATGGGTGTCATGGGTAACTAGTACAGAGGGAATGTGTTCTCGGTCAACATTGCTACCTCATGTACTGTTAGCATTCAACAGCCATGGACCCACCTTCCATTTGCGTGCGTATGATTGCTGTAGCCACTTGTCTGCACTGAGGACAGCAAAAGCTATGCTATGTACATATGTGTTGTGTGTGTGGTCCATGCACATATCCACTGCAATTACATGTATGACATATCCAAACATGTGTGTTCGTTGGTGTACAGCGACAGTCATCTATCACAGCTGTGTAAGACCCAGGGCCCCTGGTATGTGTAGAGCCGACCTGGTTATGTACAGTGGTATCATTGCAATGCATAACACATGATGGAACCCTTTTGGTACATGTGTAGTCTGCACAGTTGCTGTAGACCTATGTACAGTCCACTCGTCATGAATCACACAGTGTTGTGTTAATGTATGGCTGTGTATTGCTGGTCCAATGACATGGTGATGTCTGAGGGCTACATTGTAGACTGTGGTGTGTACCTCTGTGATCTGCACCTGAGACATCTGTGATGGCTCCTGAGTGTGTACTGGTCAATACATGTGAGTGGCCTTCATGTACATGGGGATAGTAATACCATACTGTGCCCTTCCGTGTTTAGAATCCATGTGCATGCAAGATGGCCCTTTGCAACTGCTAAGTGTGTGAGCGTGCCCAGTACGCCGTTGTGTAGATGGACACACAGTACATTCCAAACTGCGCCCTTCCATGTTTAGAATCCATGTGCATGCAAGATGGCCCTTTGCAACTGTGTGAGCATGCCCAGTACG
This sequence comes from Protopterus annectens, assembly GCF_019279795.1. Classification (NCBI taxonomy): domain Eukaryota; kingdom Metazoa; phylum Chordata; order Ceratodontiformes; family Protopteridae; genus Protopterus; species Protopterus annectens. Next base: position 529,501,837 of record NC_056729.1, on the reverse strand, counting down.
CCATTGTGTAGATGGACACACAGTACATTCCAAACTGCGTCCTTCCGTGTTTAGAATCTGTGTGCATGCAAGACGGCCCTTTGCAACTGCTAAATGTGTGAGCATGCCCAGTACGCCATTGTGTAGATGGACACACAGTACATTCCAAACTGTGCCCTTCCGAGTTTAGAATCTGTGTGCATGTAAGACGGCCCTTTGAAACTACTAAGTGTGTGAGCATGCCCAGTACACCGTTGTGTAGATGAATACACAGTACATTCCAAACTGCTCCCTTCTGTGTTTAGAATCCGTGTGCATGCAAGACGGCCCTTTGCAACTGCTAAGTGTGTGAACATGCCCAGTACGCCGTTGTGTAGATGGACACACAGTACATTCCAAACGGACGTGTGATACTAATCGTGTGGGCATGACCAGTGACACCTTGTGTCAGTGATGTGCCTCTGTGTATGGGCATGGCCATTGACATCCTGTATAGCAATGGTGGTCATCCTGGCAACAGATGTCCATTTTCGACGTCACGAAGGATGCCTACATTGAACACACTGGTTGACTGTCTTGAAAGGTGTACTGTCTGTGGCGCGTCCCGTATCTATGTAATGTTGTTGTAGTGCTCCGTAGATATTTAGTTGCCCCGATCACACCACTGCCGTGTGTTTGTCTACGTCTACCTTGGGACAGTAATATGCTTTCAGACTGCTCACTCTCTATACATTCCCTATCGGCATCCTTGCCTTTGCGGATGATGTCACCCACCTAGAAGTATGCCTCTGGGAGTGCTGTGTTCAGTAATCTTGGTAGCGCGTTCTGTAAATGCATAATTCTGTAGTGTGATAAGGTAGTTAGGTGTATGTTCGACTCCCAGCCCTACCAAGTGTGTGTGTGTGTGTGTGTGTGTGTGTGTGTGTGTGTGTGTGTGTGTGTGTGTGTGTGTGTTTCCAGCTGCCTGGGGACACAGTAATGCTTTTAGATGCCTCACACCACATACATTCCCTATCCGTGTCTTTGCCTTTGCAGATGATGTCACCCACCTAGAAGTATGCCTCTGGGAGTGTTGTGTTCAGTAATCTCAGTAGCGCGTTTTGTAAATGCATAGTGCTGTAGTGTGATAAGGTAGTTAGGTGTATGTTCGACTCCCAGCCCTGCCAAGTGTGTGCCTTTATGTGTGTGTGTGTTTCCAGCTGCCTGGGGACACAATAATGTTTTTAGACGCCTCACACCACATATATTCCCTATCGGCGTCTTTGCCTTTGCGGATGATGTCACCCACCTAGAAGTATGCCTCTGGGAATTCGGTGTTCAGTAATATTGGTAGCGCGTTCTGTAAATGCGTAATGCTGTAGTGTAATAAGGTAGTTAGGTGTATGTTCGATTCCCAGCTCTGCCAAGTGTGTTCCTCTGTGTGTGTGTTTCCAGCTGCCTGGGGACACAGTAATGCTTTTAGATGCCTCACACCAAATGCATTCCCTATCGGCGTCTTTGCCTTTGCGGATGATGTCACCCACCTAGAAGTATGCCTCTGGGAGTGCTGTGTTCAGTAATCTCGGTAGTGCATTCTGTAAATGCATAATGCTGTAGTGTGATAAGGTAGTTAGGTGTATGTTCGATTCTCAGCCCTGCCAAGTGTGTGCCTGTGTGTGTGTGTGTGTGTGTGTGTTTCTAGCTGCCTGGGGACACAGTAATGCTTTTAGATGCCTCACAACACATACATTCCCTATCGGCATCTTTGCCTTTGCGGATGATGTCACCCACCTAGAAGTGTGCCTCTGGGAGTGCTGTGTTTAGTAATCTCGGTAGCGCGTTCTGTAAAGGTGTAATGCTGTAGTGTGATAAGGTAGTTAGGTGTATGTTCGACTCCCAGCCCTGCCAAGTGTGTGCCTCAGTGTGTGTGTGTGTGTGTGTGTGTTTCCTGCTGCATGACAACAGTACATTGCTTTTACACTATTCACTCTCCATAGAATCCGTACGGCATCTTTGCCTTTGATGCTGATGTCAGCAAGCTAGACGTATGCCTGTGTGAATGCTGTGATCTAGTAATCACGGTCGCGCGTTCTGTAAATGCGTAATGCTGTAGTGTGATAAGGTAGTTAGGTCTGTGTTCTAATCCCAACCCTGCCAAGTGTATGTGTGTATGTATATATATATATATATATATATATATATATATATATATATATATAATGTAATATAGATATGTAGGTGGATATTAGCACTATTGAATGTGCTGCATTATCTGTACATGATCACCTTGGAAGTATCTAAATCTGCTATGGCTCTGTGATAGTGCACACACTGTGTGCTGTAGTGATCCTGGGTTATAGTTGTGTAGTGACCAGTTATTTTGTTGCTGGGTATTACAAGGGTCATTGAAAACAATGATAGTACAGCACCTTTAAACAGTCGTGTGTACATCTCAGCAACAGTCAGCAGTGGTTATTACTTTGGAGGATGAGTATGGCTCATATAACTATATATTAAATGACAATACTATGCAAATCAGGTTAACATTACTCACTCCCGTTTATCCACAGGTTGTGATACAGATCCCAAGAATGTATGTGTATACATTTCCAGGTGCAGGACTGGAATATTGTTGAATGCATGGCGGGGTGTCCATGGCCAGAAATGGTGATCTGTACAGCCTGGCAGGTACGGTCTGTGACTGTCCCACAACCTCCTGTATATGGCTGATACATGCTAAAACTGTGTACATGCAGACACATACACATAAAACAAACAGCTAGGGCTAACAGATACACACACACACATTGCATCAACATTGGGCCATGCAAAAACTGTTGTCCCTCACACACACACATACATACATGTTGATTGGATGGCTCAATGACAGGCTCTGGAAAAGAAACAACATACCCTGTGCATATGATGACACCTGTGCCACCTCCTGTAATGTGTACCATTGATGCAGGAACAGACTAACATGATGCTGATGCACAGGGTGGCTTTATAGCACTGTATTAATGTTAAAATGTTGTTAACACAAAGTGTGATATCCTTCTAGGTGTATGTAAGCAGGCATGATGCATTACAGCTATGATCATCAATGTAGTATAGTTTACAGCACTGCTACTTCTGAAGATTTATTATCCATCCATGTGCCATTTGACTGACGTGTGTAGTATTGGCAGCATGTGTTTCAGAGTGTGCAGTACCTGTGTGATGTGTGTAGTACAAATTTTCATGTATTTATTTGTGAACATGGTGAAGGTGCACTGTCTGCATGTACATGTGTAGTGGACACATTGGAATGGTGATGCCCTGTATTACACACTGTTAACACTTCATAGTTTCTATTAGTAGCCAGTATGCATTATAATACACATATTGTTGTACTTGTCTACACATGTGTGTATGATATGGTTTTACACGGTGCTGTGAGTGATACTGTTACTATCTGTAATTGTTTTGCATTATGGTAGTAGACACAACCTCAACAGTCTGAATAACCAATTGTTATATGATATCTTCACAACTGACCCACACATGTAGGACACACAGTAGCATGTGGCTCCTTCATGTACTATAATATACCAGTAAGCACTGGTATTGACCGCCACACATTGCTGGGACCATTACTGTTTGACATATAGACATGTTAGTTACAAGCAAAGATAATGGGAATATTCCTGTCCACATCTTAAAATCCATACTGTGGCCTACAATGCATTCTGCACATGACACAGTTATTCTACACAAGGGTATCATACAGACAGATGCGTGTTATCCAACCCATGCTGTAAACCTATATGGCTAAAATGAGTTAGTCATCCACATTTACTACACATACTATACCAACAGTAACACTTAGGTATTAGACCCCAATATGTATAATGGGTGACAATGTGTACATATAGACAAGTGCTATGTCATTTATCCTTTAATATTTGCATTTACAATGGTATTTTGAAGTACATCACTGTATCACATAAGCAATGAGAGGTCTGCAGGCATATCCACCAAGGTGGTTGTACAACTATGACGAATGTCCATTATTGACAGACTTCGCTGTGTTTGAACTGTTCTGCAGTAAAACACATACATGAACAGTCACTCACACTATCTATATAAACTGTCATGTGTGTGTGTGACACAGATGACCTAGGCCACAGACAATTCTGGTACATGTAGTTGACAAGTGCTTTAATGCTCCACCAGATGTGTCCAGACACCAGAACTGAGCAGCACAAACACATGCTAGATTACATTTTCTGTTTGTGCGTGTGCCTCATTATGGCATTCCTGTTCATGCGTGTGTGCATTTCTGATGTGTGTAATCAGCCACAGTTGAACTGCACATCCAACATCCCACACTAGGTGACCATGAGGGTTGTCCCCATTGCCAAATGTTTTGTACAGCTGCGTCAGATGCCACATATGGGAAGCATTGTAGCTTACAGGGCAGCCAGCACACACATTCAGTATTATGGGCTGGCCATCACACACAAACTGCCACTTGATGGAGGGGAAGCCCTTGTGGTTGATGTAGGCCCTACCACACTCACTGGCTGGTGCTTTGATGCATATGTGCATGCAGTGTATTGCAGCCAGTACTCAGGGTATTCCACTATTGTGTGGAAAAGACACATATTGCTGCCCAATACCTCATGGGAATTGGGGTATATACATGATCACTGACATGTGCTGACATGGCATTCATGAAATGGTGCAGTACCCTGGATGCTGATGTTTGTGAAATCCACATCATATCACCAGTTGATCTCTGGAAGGTACCTGTTGCTAGTATCCTTAGGGCAACACATACCTTGGTTTCCACTGGGATGGGTTTCCCTCTGTTGGTTCTGTGTGTGAGACATGGCCTGCATGGCTCAACAATCTTCTGCAGGAGGTCTCTGTCCACTCTATAGTGCTCCACTATCTCCAGCTCATGTAGCCCCTGGTAGGTTACCCTGTGCCTGCACACTCTTCTCCGTCTACTCACTGTGTATTGCTGAGCAGCATTCACATTGGCACAACCCTACCATGTTGTATATGTTGATGTATAATAGCAATGACAGGCCCTAACATTATGTTGTCTCAGTTAAGCTTTTTCAGTTTTCACTGCTCTTAGTATACTACAGTGTTGCAGTGTGTCTGAGAAAAACATGGTGGAATGTTGTTTGTAGAGTTGTAAGTGCTGTGCTGTGCTGGCCTACTGTACTGGCTGTGTAATATGCTCATTCTGATTGTTTTCACCTGCTAACTGTGGTAGTTCTCCTTGGTTAACTTACTGCTATTTGTTTACCTTCCTTTTCACTGTCTGTTTCCACAGTGAGCAGCGCCGCGCATAGGAGCACAGAAAAGTGCACATCCGCTTCCACGCGCGCACACAGGCTTATACATGCTTATAAATGCTTATACTGGCTTACACAACATTACACGGGCTTCAACAATCTTACACTAGCTTACTCATTCTTCAATGTGCGCATATGGGCTGACACACGCGCACACATGCTTACTCGGGCTTACAGGCACGCACAGGCGTGAACACACTGTAAGCAGGTTTGCAAGAAACTTCAGTGATATCCATGGCGTACACTGTCAGTTTCCCGACTTTACCTAGGATAAATCATAACATGCCTCTTCCACTGATGAGTAACTGACAGCAAACATGTGACACACTGCTCCAATAAGATTACAGTGTTTTATACATACACACTCATAATGTCACCTATCTTCTACTCTGATAGTCCCCTTAAACTACTCTTACACTGTAGAGGCTTGGCCCATATGGCATGACAAATTGTGATTCACTATCCTCAGCCTCAATTGAATAGGATTGCCTACTAATACTTGGTTACATCTCTGAAAGAGCGCTTTCACACATAGCAACCAGTACTCAGTAGCCATGTTGTCTTCAGCTTGCCATTCACCTGCATGGCGAACTAACTTTTAACTAAATTTACAATTTGTATGTATATTTTAAATATTTTCTTGTTTTGAAAGCGCAGTGCGTTTTCGCGCCGCTGCGCTATGCTTAAACACCGGTGATTGGGGGAGGACAAATAGAGTTTTATTAATTTCCAATGGAAATAAATGCCACTGGCCTTATATTTGGACATTGGCATGCTTCTTCAGCTAAATTCACCCTTTATTTGCAACTGACATTGCTCCGTTTAGCTATTTGCAGAATGTTACTCGGTTAACATCCGAGTACATTTCTGCACATAACTCTACTCTTGCACGGACAGCTTACTGTTTCATGTATCGCAAATTTTACATCATTTGCATAGCTTTCACCTACAAATGGAGTAATTTGCATATCCTAACATTGTCCGTGCAACGTTCGTTTTAGGGGCTGTCTTACACGCCCCTACAGGATATTGCTGAATAGCTCGGCAGACATCTTGCCTTGCTCTACTCTTACTCTACTCGTACAAGCCGGCCAAGGCTTCATGAATCCTGGCCTAAGCTTTGCTGTGTGCTAATATGTCTATTTGTGGAATATGCATGGCTGTAGGTATGCTTTGACCTGCTACGTCTGACATTTCTACAGAGCAGCTCCCACTTTCATCATTTGTAGAGGTGACAGCCCTATAGGAACTATATATACAGCTGTGACATTTGACAAGTCAACACATACCTGCGGTCAATACTAAACTGACTACTTCAGCGCTTTTCATACCTTCAGATTTTTCTTGTAGTATTATAGTCGATAATACTGTTTCCTATAACATGTATCTGTTTCTGATACAAGATATATCATTTTATTACACCACTACACACAATATATGAAGAAATCGCAGGCCAGATGCCATTACATTCCTTTAGTAGGACACACCCGCCCAGAGTGTTGTGTTCCTCACAAAAGTCAACAGGTGCTAATCAGAACATATTATGCTATCATCTACCTTATGTGTCCACCGGTATTTGCGCTTTCCGTCAGTGGCAGAACTCACATGCGAGTGTGGGAGACTGAACACTGTATCGGGGACACTGCATAACACCCTGAGGGACACATTTATTTTGTTTCTATTAACCTTCCACATTGACTATCACAGGGCATAAGTATTCATTCACATTTATCGAGGTACATGCTTTTGACTTATATATGTTTTGTCATTTGTCATCACGTCTTTCTTCACACCTGTCCACCTAATATCACTAGTTCTGTACATTTATTTAGGACAGGATTACCTTCATACCTCTCAACTATACACATTTTGGGTAAATGTCCCGAACTTAGACTTATAATTTTGTTCCTTTTTTCATAATATTGTGCCTTTCTGGTAAATTAGTGGCTAGTCATTAAGGACTGTGAAGTTAGAAAATAATGACAGACATTAGTATTTTATAATTAATAACCCTCAAAACATTCGTACTAATGAATAATCCATTATTCTATCAACATTCTAACTTTGTAAGAGGAATATTTAAACTATTCCCTATTTGTACTTATTTTAAAATGCCTTTGTCCAGATGTCTTATTCTGAAAGGTTGAGAGGTATGGTTACCATCTTAGTCGTATGCATGTACATCCATGATAATCGCTTACAAGACACTGATATAAGTCCCTACGTCTTCCCCAGTGGTTTACACAATATCCAGTAGATGGGTTCTTCATTTTTGGAAGATATAGGCGTGTGCTATACCCACATAGGAATATTAATCACTCCCATGGGGTGGACCTAATAAAGCTGTGCCAACCAACACCTAGGCACCTAGGCCCATTATTGCATACCCATGATTCCCATACCTGACACCCCTCCACAGTAGTCATAAGACATATTTAATGTGAGCGATAATAAAGTAAGAATACACTTCTAAGCACTATCCACTCTCCGCGTATCGGGACATATGTCATACATTCTGTCAACCCATGAGTTATTACACTTGCACAAGCTACTGTTGCATATACAGCTATATTGTAGTTGCGGATGACACTTCTTTGCAGCAATCATTACAGGACTGTGCCTGTAATGAATCACAATATTTGGGGTCCTGCAAAAGATACCTATATCCATGTTTAAAGAGTAGAACTTGCAGATCTGGCACACTGGTACTTTCCAGGCAATGGTTTGGAAAGCAGCAGTGTATTTACCTTTATTGCATGTCTGTATGTCTATCCATAATAGCTATGACGTAACCTATTTATGTACATGTGTTATATCTACAAGGAAATATGTTTATATGTTTGTTATGTATATATCAATTAATGTTGTATGTGTGTGTATATATATATATATATATATATATATATATATATATATATATATATATATATATATATATATATATATATATATGTCTATACATTCTTTATTTCATATATTTATTTAATTTAAGTCTGTGGATATATATCTATACACAAATATATATATATCCATATATAGATATATAACTAACGTGTAGAAAACAGCATTCATTTGCTATGCTGTGAGTGGATTACACACGCGCAGGCACACTTGCATATCCTTATTGTGGGTTACATATGTTTACTAAGTCTTTGTGCTTACATGGGCTTTATTGATTGTGACAGTACCAGTAAAATATCTGTAATCCGGTTAATAGACATATGCGAATCACACGTTCACCTTTACATATTTAAATGTCTTTACAGCACAGACGCATTCATTACACTTTAAAATTATATGTGCTGTAGTCGTAGTTGAACCGGGACTGCATTCACATTGGCCGGATGCTGTAACCACTATACTATTGGTGTTCTGACTCATTTATATGCATACCCATAGTACATAGCTACATTAACATATGCCTCACCGCTTCACTTACAACACAGGCATCCATTCTCCTGCTGGGAAAAACGTGGTACTACATATTACACATTCCCTATTCCCTACTGCTCTGGACCCAAGCTGCATATTTAATCAATTCAAGGATATTCAGAACTCCAAGGCTTATAGTCCTGGCACATACAAGTCTTTGATTGTCAGGGTGTTCATGTGGTGATCTGGGTTTAGGTTTGTTCGCCTGGTGAACGGAAGTGCCCTGACCGTGTTCAAATGTCAGACAAAGCACATGGACAGAGTTTGTCCATTTTATACATTTTTACCTGTGTTTACAGACACAGGTGTTTGGCACCTGTCAGCAGCTTATTATGTTGGCAATACATAATATGGGTGGGGGTGGTTACAATACATAATCCACGGTGAGTGGTGTTCCCATTCACATTTGACTATTTCCTGTATTCATTCATACGAGGATTATTATTTTGGATATGAATTAACTACAGGTATGCAGTAGTACAGTAAACAAATGTGAAGGTTTGTTACTGTAAATATGTACGGACCTCTGTAATACTCAGGGACTACCCCACATCCTTCACAAAATTCATGTTAATGTACATACTATTATTCTGTCAACTTTCGAAATTGGTGAGAGCAATATTTACATCTGTCCCTATTTGTCCACCCATCGTTTTAGGCTTTGTCCAGATTTTGTTGCTGTAATAGGTTGAGAGGTGTGGTGTCAGTATGTGATTGAGTAGAATATATTCTGTCGATAATTCATGTGGAGAGACCTGCATGATGGACAGGTGTTCCTTCCTGCGTAGTATGTTATGCATGTCCGTCTAGAAACTGAACAGTACCGTGACTACAAATACAACTTTTGTCCAGATGTGTACAGTACTAGACATCGTGGTGTGTAAACAACTCTGATGGTTAAACAGGTTACTTATCCCACGCGGGATGTACACATATTTTGCCAAAACATGAACACGCGGGCTTTTGGATTTATGAAAATGTGATGGGATGTTTACAAACGTGGGATACATAGTTTGCAATCCTGACACTGCCTAGGGTGATACTTCCTACTACATATGGGTAATACTTGCTATGTGTAGGTGTACAGCTGCGCAAGGCTGGTAGGCTAAGTATGGCTGGATTTGGTGGACATTCGGACATGGGTGCAGGTTGTGTGCTATACAGGGGATGTTGGGTATTGAATTATGCATGCATGGGTTCTGCATTTGGATGTCCCGGTTCCGCATATACCATCCTATGTGTATGTGCTGGTTACATTCTTGTTTATGTGTATAGCACATTTTAATATTCATATGTTTGTGTGATTTTGGTATACAGTATGGACTGTCAGGTTACTTTACGATTGTTATATGTTTGTTCTTTGTGTTTCTTTCTGATTCACATTGGATTGGCACATTTTCCATTGGGCAATGTGGGGTAGTTGTAGTACTACTATGTGACTTTGCAGTATAGCATATACCACGGACAGTGCATGGGACAGAACTTCACTTCTTTGACAATAGTACAGGTTATTTGTTTAGTATTTAAGCTGCTTACACCATTTCATTTAGGATGTAGGTGTTTAAAATACGACATCACTGACTTATGCATGTATCACTAATAAGTTAGGGAATATATTTTGTCATGATATCTCAGGCCAATTATCATTTGTTTTGTTATTTTCAGCAGGACAACACTGGCCACAGATGGACTGTCTGTCGCACAGAGGTGCGGGTGGTAACCCTCACTTCGCACACTGCTCCGTCATACACCTCCAGTTTGGTCTATTGTGCATCCGACACAGTCTCGCCTTTAGGGATTATTACAGCTTGCATACACCCACACACATATTACAGACACTTCCATCCATCCCTTGTTTGGTTGCTGTCTCATGGCACGGTCAAGGGAACACGTTGCATAAAGTACATATGTCAGGTAACTGTATGGTTGTGAGGACTACTGTGGCATTTTCAAATTTAAACATGGCTGCACAACACGCACATAGGTACACACACAGGACTTATCTTTCATGACATGTAATGTCCACCCGGGTAATTCCCGTTGTACCTTCACACATGTGGACAAGAACGGCTTGGACCGCATATGTCCAGAGTTTGCTGACATGCTATGAGCATTGTTAGTGTTGCCACCTTTTCATGCGGCCGGGATGGCATATCTTCCGGACAGTACTCAGATTGTATGACAGAACACATCCACAGACTGTACTACGGATGCTGCTGTCATTTTATGCATACATGTTGGCTTACTTTTGCGGCAGTTTATATGCTCCGTCTGTTTCATTTCCTTATTTATATTTGCTGTTATATGTCATGTCCAGTACGGACATTTGTTGCATGTGATTATTATGCGATGTAGGACAAATTATATTATACGGTCGCAGGGTACTTTACACTTGTGATGTTTTGCTATGGCCACAACTGCCCAGCTGTGTACTATCACTACCAATGTGGGACTGCTGGTGACCCTGCCAATGGGGCTGGAAGTGTGTACTGGCTGCACGCTGACATGATGCGCTTCACTTCCACTGGGTATAACTACTTACAGTGCAGTACATTACGGACACACGATTTTAAATATCATTTGTTCCAAGGATGGAAACTCCATATTCTGTTGCATGCATTTCTGTTTGATTCTCAATTTTGTGTGGCCAGGAACTGTTTTGCATGCTTTACATATATTTCATTATCCACGGACACTGATAGGTGCGATTACTATTGCAGGCAGACTATAATATTCAGCAGTTTAGGTTGCTCATCAACAGCCGACATTGACACGCCTCTGGGCGCAACTTAGAAACGCCCCATGTACTCGCGCATGTTTCCTATGCACGTGGATGTGGCGGCAGCACGCCTTCATTAATATGCATATGGTGCTACTACACCATATATATGCCGCACGGCCGGCGCAAGCCTTACGCCGGCCTTGCGCCGAGCTTCATGAATCCCGGGGGATACTCCTATTTAAGACTGAACCTATAAGTCATTCTGAAAACTATAGATCAATAACTTGCCTTACAATGGTGTACAAACTATGTACCGTAACTGATGTCTAAGACAGAGTTTATAGTCAGTTAGAAAAAAAAAACTCAATCATGTCAATAGAACAAAAGGGTTACAAAAGACAGTTACATGAAACAATTATTTATTGCTAAATAAAGCTATAGCAGCGAATTGTAAAAAGGGGAAGAATCTATGTATGGCATGGATAGATTACAAAACACATTTGACAGGACCTCACATTCATGGATAAAGGAGTCCTTACAGAAATATAAGATATATCCTAGATTGATCGATTACATTACTTTAACCATTAAATAATGGCAAACCATTTTGCAGTTAAGTCATGACAAAGGGCAAATTATTTTCCCACATATAACAACTCAATGGGAGATATTCCAAGATGAGTCTTTGTCACCGCTGCTGTTTTGTCTTGCCCTTAACCCATTAGACCATGGTTACAATTTAGCTCCAAGAAAGCAACCTTGTTTAAGAACTTCTCATCTACATTTTGTGGCTGTCTTAAAACTGTATAGTTCATTAGATGAGGAGTTGAAAGCACAACTTCAAGTGGTTAAAATTTTCTCAGATAATATATGAATGTTATTTAGTCTTGATAAATGTGCAAAAGCAACATTTAAAGCAGGAAAGTTGCAGTACCAAGAAAATATCAATTTGGGAGAGGAATGTAGGATAAAAGAACCTGAGCAGTAGTGAGTGCATAAATATTTGGAAACTGATGAAGGATCTACAATAAAACATGAACAAATACAAAAAATCTCAGTAAGCAATACTTCAGAAGCTAAAACTAATATGAAAACACATGACATCTAGGAATAAGTTTCAAGCTATAAACCTACTTGTTCTTCCTATTCTAATTTAAAGTTTTGGGGTGATTGACTAGACCCAAAAGGCCTTGGATTATTTGGACAGGAAAACAAGAAAAATGCTTCTCACTTATCAAATCATATATAGTAAACAGTGTATACCTATATATTCTTCACTCGGAAGGAGGTATGGGCTTCCTTGAAACTGATTACATGTAAAGATCAACACCAGAAGTCTAAACCTCAAAATGCATGCACTTGAGGCACTCCTCAATATGGAGAACATCAATATCTGTGCAGTAACAGAAATCTGGTTTAACCATGTTTAAGAGTACCCCAGTACTACCAGGCTATAACTCATGCCATACTTTTCGACCACAGAACCCGGACTGAAACACAAAAAACGGGGGTGTATCCATATTCATCAAGGATACCCACACTTCCAGGTTAGTGGCACAGCACAATGTCTCAGAAATCATCCATGTGCAACTAATAATGGGCAAAACTACAATTCAAATTGTAGCTTGCTACAGATCACCCACCATGACCCAGGACCCCCATTCCACATTTCTGGAGACAATGGAAAATATGAAGGTCCTAACAAATGCCCTAATATTGGGTGATTTCATTTACCCAAACATTAACTGGGAGAACTACTCAAGTACTAACTCCCTTGCCCAATGCTTCCTAGAATTTATAAACTCGAACACCCTGGATCAACTAGTCAACACCCCCACCAGAGGTGACAACATATTGGACCTGGTCATCACCAACATGGGCAACCGGTGTGCTACACCGGAGGTCAATCCCTCGCTGGTTAGATCAGACCATAGACTAATCACTCTGGATATCCACATTCCGCCCCCACCCCCAATCAAGGAAGCCATCGTGAAAAATGTTTCAAATGCAAACTTCACGTTACTTAAGACCAAGGTGGAAAGGTTCACAGCCCCCATGCTAAAGGACAACGCTGTCCAAGCTACTGAATCCCTTACAAAGGCACTCTATGAGCACCTGCAAGAATGCATGTATCATGCTATCCCAAGCAAAACCACCAAGACTCACTCCTCCAAGAAAAGGAAACCAGTCTGGTGGACCCCTGCCATAATCAAGCTATACAATAGAAGGAGGAAACTAGTACAGAAAAGAGTAAAATCCTAAGAAGGAAAGACATCCCTGATCAGCATCAGCAAGAAACTACGATCCCTCATAAAATCATCTAAGGCTAGCTTCACAAGAAAAATTGCCAAGGACTTCAAAGATAACCACAAAGCGTTCTTTAACTATGTCAAGAACCTAAGTGGAAACTCTCAGATCTGCTCTGAGTTAGTGCAGAATGGCACAAAATACACTGAACCGACTGATATTGCCAACATTCTGGCAGACAGGTTTAGTGCAAACTTCACCACCCTCTCACCCCCTAAAGGGCCGATAACCATACCAGAAGAATATAGAGCCCTGGAAATCACTGACACACAGGTTAAAACAGCCCTATCCAAAGCCAAAAATACAGCTTCAATGGGACCGGATGGTGTCCCAGGCTGTGTTTTACATGAGCTCTAAAATGAACTAACCCCTCACCTAAACACACTGTTCAAACTCAGACTATCTACAGGCTATGTACCCATAGAGTGGCTCACAGCTACAGTTATCCCGCTTCACAAAGGTGGAGCCACAACGGACCCCGGGAACTATCGCCCTATAAGCCTGACTAGCCTGGTCTGCAAGGCTATGGAGCACATCATCATGGAACTCATTAACAGAGACATTGGGAACCTCCAAACATTGTACCCTACCCAGTTTGGCTTTGTTAAGGGCAGATCATGCCTCCTAAACCTGGTGGACTTCTTTGAGACAGTTACCAAGGCTTTAGGTGAGGGAAAGGAGGTCCACACAGCCTACCTAGACCTCGCAAAGGCTTTCAACACCATTCCACATTCTGGTATTATAGACACCAGCTTGAACATAAACCTCTATGTCATGAGATGGGTTGCCAATTGGCTCATGGATAGAACCCACATGGTGAGAGTTGCAGGCTCTAGGTCCAACTCTAAACTGGCTACAAGTGGCATCGCCCAGGGCTCAGTCCTGGGACCCCTCCTGTTCGGTATATACTTCTCAGTAGTACAGACAAGCACAGGAGGACAATGGCTGACCAAGTTCGTAGATGACTGCAAACTGGGGGCCATAATTGACTCTCCGGCTGATACAGACATCCTTCAGAAGGGTCTCACTGAGATGGATACCTGGTGTCAAAATCATGGCCTCAAGCTAAATGCCAAAAAGTGAATAGTCATCCCCTTTGGAAAAAAACAAAGTACCCATGAACTACCACATAAGTGGTAGTCCCCTAAATACAGAAAATGTAATAAGGGATCTGGGGACCCAAGTAGATAGTAATCTCTCCTTTGATAATCATATTGCCAAGGTGGTTAGATAATCCTTCTATGTGGCCCACCTAATCATAAAAGGGTTCGCATCTAGAACAAAAGAGGTTATTGTGCCCCTCTACTCATCACTCATCAGACCCATCATAGAGTACAATGCCCCATTTGGGGTGTACCTTACAAGACACCTGCAACAGCTGGAAAGACCACAGAAGTACCTCACCAAGAGGATTACTGGCCTCAAACAGATGCTCTATGTAGCCTGACTGAAGAAACTCTAATTGTACTCGGTTGCATACCGCTTACTCAGCAGTGATCTCTGCCTGACATACAAGGCCATATCCAACCCAGAATTGATGGACATGCTCCACCTAAAAAACAACAAATCCCCAAGAGCCACATGCTCTAGGGATCTAAACCTCACCGCAACGATAAATAGGACGTGCTGGAGGGATAGATTTCTGTCCCAGAGACTCCCATGCTTTGGAACAGGATTCCTATCTACATTAAGCAGAGCCCTTCACTAACTCTCTTCAAGAGAAACCTTGACTAGTGGATGGGAAACAGAAAATTTACCCTGGGGATCACTGCAGTGGCTCTGCTGGGCAGAGGCACAGGGAACTAATCTAAGGGGGTGGCAAAATCCAACGCATTTTGTCTAGGCTTATAGATGCCCTCGGGCAGATAGCCTAGTACTTACCTATGACCCTATGATCTGTAATCTTGGGACTGCATACATATCTGCTGACATCATCTGTTCCAAACATAGTGAAAGTTTTAAAACATAAGGACAGGAAGTCTAAGATGTCCTCTCTGCATAGTTTAGCAAAAGCATTTCGGTGTCAAGTGGTAATGGAAACCAAACCAGAAGCATCTGAGTGTGCCAAAAAAAAACAATAGAAATTAAATAAGGAGAAAGATCAGATGAGAATGAAAGAAATGTAAAAAAGGCATAAATATTGTGGCATGTAGAGAGATTTCCTGGAGCAACCTCGTGTTGTTCTGGATTTGACACAGGAATGGTTAATGAGAGGTTGGATGAAAACAAAAGATGAAAGGTTAATAACAGAAGCCCAGGAGAGTGAACTACATACACATTGGTTTGCAAAGTGCATTGAACATGTGAGAGAAACAGATAAATGTAGGTTCTGTAAAAAAGGAACAGTTGCATGTCTTGTTGCTGGGTGTAATACACTCGTACATTAAAAGGTGCAATAATGTGACAAGACTGATGCATTTGGGATTGTGCAAACATTGCCATATGAAAATAGATGAGAAGCATTGGAAACATATCTCCCAACTGTACTAAATTCCTTGGTATTTACTGCCACGAATTTCCAAGTGACCCCCAACATTCCTGAATTCCCCTTTTTTTTCAAATTTCCCCCTTTCCAGTGTTGCTGCTGATGTCATCACATGTGGGGGCATGCGCAATGCCATCAGTTTTGTGAGGCAGACTGCCAGCCAGTCAAAATTTGGCTGTGCTTACCTCAGCCTACATATATTCGTACATTAATTCTTTTAACTAGTGGCACAGCAGTGTGCTGGCTTTTTGCTGAGCCTTAGCTGTAGACTTGCAAATTGGCTTAACAGTGGCTTAGAGTTACTTTAGGTACGTATTTGTGGAGAGCTTAGTACAAAAGGGTGATGGTGTATTCATTCCATTGATTGGTGCAGTATTGGCATTATTATTGTTTGTGTTTCCTAACACTGCCCTCATTTGCTACATATTTTGTTTTCTGTGAGTTATATTGCAGCTTCCATTGTAACACTTGGTAGGCTTGCTTGTAGCAATCGCTTGATGCAGTGTATTGTGCTACTGTAGACTGACGCATAGCCAAGACAATTCTTTTGTAACTGGTTCCAGTTTTCACGTTCTTGGATTTATTTTTCCAGAGGAAGGCTGTTGTAGGAGGATTAAGTTCAGATGTCTTTTTATGGTTGTGACACTTTTTGTGCACACTGCATAATGTTATGTTTTGTGCAGTATGGGGTCATTTTGCTTTTAAATTCTAAGTCTTTAGTATCCTCTGCCTCTGAGGTTTGGGATAAAGGTTGCACTTCTGTCAGTATTGACTCTGTGCTTTTATGACAAGGGCTAATAGCACTACCAACCAAGAAAAAAATACATTTTCTTTTCCACTGCAAGCCTAGTATTAAATATTTGTAATGAGTGCTTGCTGCTGTGGATACTGCTCACTTGTGCCTTTTTCCTGTTTAGAGTGTATTTGTTGTAGGTTGTGTAAAATATAACTGTGTTGAGCATTAAAGAAAATCTATTTCTTTGAGTGCACGGTAGATACAGTAGCTATGTAGTGCTTCAAATTGAGATACCTCTGTACTTTAGGGTAATGGCAGATTACCCACTACTTGGTGACATTTAGAAACATAAGCTTTTAAGTATGATTTTATTTAATTGGCAAACACAAAAATCACTATGCAACATTTAGTTTGCCTGTCACTTTTCAATTTCAAATTTGATCACACATCACATGCTTTACCCATTTGCAACACCTTTTTTTGAAAGGTTGTGTAGTGCTTGTTAACAAGAATGCTAACACTTGTAGGAGGAAAGACAATGGCTGTCTTCGCATGGATGAAAAGTTGCTCATAAAATTGCATTTTATATTTGACACAAATTGTGCATTTGAGTCCATATGCATTTCTGTGATGTTGTGGGCGTACTTCCCACCACTACAGCATTGTTGCTTTGGATCCAGTCTCTTCAGCAAAAATGTCTTTGTTTCCTACCTATCTGCAGATTACCCTTTCCCAAAAGAAGTAGGGTACTTCCATTTTCCGCATTGGCCTAATTTGCATGCACAGGTGGTGTTGACCAGCAGAGTAATAGTCATCATCTGAGAAATAAGCAAAAGCCCTTCCAGACTCTCCTCATTAGGTATCTGAGCTCATTAGGTAGGTAAGGAATGCTGGCTGCCCTGGCATATTTATAAATTTAGATAAGATGTCCTTTCCTTTACCCTGCACTAGTCCTCAGAAGTCATCAGATGATGCCGCATGGGGGCACTTTCAGGATATGTTGAGTAAAATAAGGAAAATTTAGTTTTAGGCTGCTAGAAATGCGATTTCTTAAATGATCAGTGAGATAATATATTATTTTTATCCATAGCTGATTTATTATTCTAATATCCGTGCATTATTAGGAGGATTCTTCCCTAAATGTGCAAACTGCCATGCCATCCCAGATTCTTGTTGTTATCCTTTTCTGCTATTTTCCCTTCTATAATGTGCCAACTAGATTATGTCTGTGACTGGTTAACATTTTTTGGCTAATGGGTTGCATATTTTCTTTTTTTTTTTTTTTTGCTCTATTTAATTGCAGTTTGCTTTAATATGAAACACTATTTTCTTATGTTTATTTTGTGTTTAATTTTGTCTGTCCTTCAGTTTGCGTTGAAAAGTTGGTATCCCACAATTCCGTTGGAGTGGGTGGGGTTACATAATTATATATGCAAATTTTATATTAATCAGTGCACAGAATTTTGGCCAGTTGTACCTATTTTTCATGGGCCTTTGTTCCGATTTTTTTATGATTCCAAGTTGAGAGGTATGACTGGAAAAATTAATCTTATAGCATTATAGATGATGATGAAAAGTACATTACATGGTCTCACCTATTACCAACAGTTCAAAAATAGATGAAAGAAAACCAGATAGAGTAGTCCAAGAAAAAAAGACAAAAGTGTCATTGATCACCTAATGATTACAGTAAGACCAGTTTGATCCTTGGCTCGGTTGCAACCTGTCCGGAGCCTGCATGTCCTGCCTATGTTCACGAGGGTGTCCTCTGGTTTCTCCAGTTTCCTCCCACATTCCAAAGACATGCAGTAGTTGGATTGGACAATCTGAATTGGCCATAGGTGTGAGTGTGCATGAGAGTGTGTGGTGTGGAAGAATTACCGAGGCAGGGCTAGCCACCCAGTGGTATAAATCTTGGTTCTAGATGATTGTCACTGTTAAAGTGACACCCCTACCCTTTGTGCAAAAATATGAAAAGAGATTGTGGATGGATGGTACAGAGAGAGAGAGAGAGAGAGAGAGACAAAGTCATAAAATGTCAGAATTTGCAGGCAGACGTAAGAGCAATGTGGAAGAAAGATACCTAGACAGTGCCTGTTGTAGTAGTAGAAACAATGGATCTAATTAAAAAGAATCCACAGTTGTATGTAGATATGCTACCAATCCATGTAACTCCATATGAATTGCAGGAGTCAGTTCTGGGCACATTGTCGGTGCTGCAAAGAGAATTTTTGGCAAACATCAAATATTGAAACATTACTAATTTCATGAACTTTAATTATACTCTGACTTAGGAATGGTGTCCATTACTGTCATTGAATTAAGTCCAACTAGGCAAATAAGTCCCTTTTAAGCAGTAGTCCGGGAAGAAAAGCTCTACAAGAAATAACAACAGTAGTGTGTGTGTGTGTGTGTGTGTGTGTGTGTGTGTGTGTGTGTGTGTGTGTGTGTGTGTGTGTGTGTGCGTATAGTGCTGTACAATACACAGATTCCTCAGGTAACAATTAGCAGCTAGTGGTGGAATGCAGCAGTCCAGGAAGTCATCAAAAGAAAGAAGAAGTGCAGGAAAAAGTAAGAGCTAGAAAAGATGGATCAGGCTAGGAAGGAATATTGGTTGGCTAATAAAAAGGCTAAGAAAGGAGTTGCAATAGCAAAGAATAAAAGGCATCAAAGACCCTCTACCATCTCCTGGAAAGTGACTCAGTAGGTGGTACAAAGAAACCGTATTAGGTCGAAAGGCAAAGACAGAAAGATAAAGAAGATAGTCAGACACCTTTCATAAGGGATGCCAACAACAACCTGCTCTCCAGTCCACAGGACATCAAAGGCAGATGGATGGAGTACTTCCATCAGCTTCTGGATGAAGAAAACCCCTCAAAAGCTGTACTGCCTTGGACACAGTCTACAATGAGAGAAGAAGAGGAGCCCACCACAGAAGAAGTAAGAACAGCACTAAGAAAAATGAAGTCAAGAAAGCAGCAGGCTTAGATGAGATCACAGCAGATATGATAAAGATGTTTCGTAAGAAAAGGGAGAAATGGCTCCTGAGGGTAGTCATAGCAGTATGAAGAGAAAGGCATATCCCAGATGACTGGAGAATAAGCATACTAGTGCCAGTGATCAAGAACAAAGGGAACATTCACAACTGCAGGTAGTACAAAGGTATCAAACTCCTGACATATTGCATGAAAGTTCTGGAGAGGGCGACTGATAAACTAATATGCAAAACAGTAGAAAGTAAGATGGGAGCTGAGCAGTTTCAGTTCAAATCAGGATGCATCAAAACTGACCCAATGCTTGCAGTGAGAGATACGTGAAGAGAAATGAGTAAAGATTCTGAGCATTCTGAGTCTTGGAGAAAGCATGTGACAAGGTCCCAAGAAAGCTGATTTGGGCAGTCCTGCAGTGGTTTGAAGTCCCAGAAACATTGGTAGCATTAGTGCAAGCTATGTACAAGGCCCTAATAATTCAAGTATAAACAGTGTTCTATCTCACAGAGGGGTTCCCAGTGGAATGGGAGTGCATCAGGCTTCAGCTCTGACCCCACTGCTGTTCATACTGGTGACGGACTACATTAGAAACAGGTCAGAGGGGACAAATCAACAGAGTTGCTGTATGCAGACAATGCGGCATTAGAGGCAGACTCTGAGCAAGAACTTCAGCAAAGCATAGGGGAATGGAATGCAAAGCTGAAGTTATATGTGATGAAACTGATTTTCAATAAGAGAGTTTTAACAGCAGCAGATGGGGGCAATCAAAAGAAGCTGAGAACTGAGAAAGAGTGGAAGGTAGTAGAAGAGGTTAACATCTTCAAGTATCTTAAGGAGAAGGAAATCTGAATGAGGACATCAAAGCTAGAATCAGAGGGGCTGCAGCCAACTGGCATGGAGTGTCAATAGTAGTGTATGACAGAAGAATGCCAAAGAAGTTGAAAAGTCAGGTGTACAAAACAGTGGTGTGACCTGTACTACTGTATGGTACAGAAACATGGGCAGTATAGGCAGAGCAATTGAGGAAGCTACAGGTGATGGAAATTAAGTGCTAGAGATGGATGATAGGATGCACAGTGTAGGACAAAGAAATGATGATGTAAGAGAAGGAGCCAAAGTAGCAGCAATTGCAGAAAAGGTAAAGAAGAACAGATTGCAGTTGTTTGGGCACATGTGCAGTAAGACAAAGGGCAATCTGGTGAAGAAGATTTAGGACATAAAAGAATAAGGTAAGAGGAAATGGGAGTGTCCAGCAAAGATGTGGATGGATTGTGTGAGAGAAGACCTGTGACAGTCAGGCATGATTGTCAAAGAAGGTATGAGAATGGTCTTGAACAGGGAGAGATGGTGACAGTTGACATGACACCCCAACCTCATGTAGAAAATGGGAAATCTGGGGTGGATAATGATGATGATGTATAGCTGAAAATGGATATGGTGTACATTGTTCAGACAATGTGCAAAGCTCTGACCCATATATTCACTTCTCAATGTGATTGTAAGATGGTTCAGGATTTATATTAGCTATAATGCAACTTTTCATTATTTTGCATACACAGCACTTTACTCCAGTCCAATGTTTATAGGTGGAAGTTGGCTTAATAACACACATCCAAGATGGAGTTTATGTGTTTTCCATATCACTGTCACATTGTTTTATGTTATTATAGTATTGACAGCACAAGTTTTAATAAATGGAGTGTTTCATTCAAGTTACAGTCTATGACCTGGATATTTTCACGCCTTCAAGATAGAATTAGGGAACATCTTTATGACGTTAGAAATATGAACAAGACTAAAGCTTTAGCCAGGCATATTAATGGGAAAGATGATAGTCACGTTTTTAAATTTATGGTAGTGGATAAGACGAAACTGGGCAGTAGAATGGGGGGCATTAAAAATAGGACTGAGATCTTAGAGACAAAATGTATTATTAGAATGAAAGCTGATGCTGGAAAAGGGCTTAACGATAAAGTGCCCATTAAACACATTCTTAAAGCCAGACCCCTACAGAAATACATTTGACAAGATGCTTTTTTTACTTTTATGTTTTGCACGTTTATATGTTGTATTCTTATGTATTTTATAATACGTCTTTTTTTTTTTTTATATACTGCACCTTTTAGATGGTTATTGAATTGATGTAGAGTATATTAAAATGATGCTTTTTAGTTGTTAATTCAAATGCCTGAGGAAGCAGTAACTGTTACTGTGAAAGTGCTTATGTGTGTAATATTGCTAATGTTCCATTATGATCTGTCATTCTTTTACTACTTACTGGTGAAGAGTACATTTGATTTTGTGTACATTGTTATACACGTCTTGCTAACAGGACTGTATCAACTTATGGGCATTTCTTGTTAGACATGCCGTTCCAGTTTATGTATGATATTGCGCTGTCATTACCGCTCGCCTCTTCTAGTCGCATTATGCTGAGGTAGTATTCTCATACTAAAATGCGTTAACTTATTATCTGGTTTCCCACCAAGTTCTGCGAATCTTTTGGAATCCGCGCCCATAATGTAATTTATGAAATATTAAATAAAAGAATTTAGGATTTATTACTAATCCCATCACTTAGTTGAGAAGAGAATAAGCATTGCTAAAACATCTAACAATAAGTTTGATGTGACAGTCAAAATGATCCTACAAGTACATTGTCATTCATTGTTTAACAATTCATTTTACAGGAGAGAAAACTCCATACCCCCAGACTGTAGATATACTAATTCCAACGTTAGACAAGCTCTGAGAAAATGGAAAAGGTGTTAAAATTAACATTTTCTCTCTCCTCCAACTTTTGCAAGCCCATAGCAAAGCACAGCTTCTGTATCAAACCAAGTCCCAATGTCTTAAAATGCCAATAATGTAAAGACAAAATTTAATCTTCAGCTGTGATATTTTCTGACTCTTTTAAAAGCCACAAGAGCAACTGTAGTTCTCCCAAAAATCCAACCAGTCAAGTAGTTCCAGAACAACAGGGCACTGCTGATAAAGGTGCTACATGCATATCACATACCTAAAAACATTCTCTCGCACATACCTCACAAAACTACATCGACAAAGAAACTGAGCACTACAAAATCAGTAGAAGAAGGCACAACAGGAAACAAAAAATGTAATTTATTTCAGTTTTAAACAACAAAATATTTCAGAATTTAGAAAAAAAATATTTTAATACAAGAAGGTTAGTTTTAAAGTGAAGCAATATTCTGATATAGGTAGTATTGAAGAATATCACCCCATGATTGGGGTAAAATGCCTTTACTTTTTTCTGTTTTTTTCTGCTGCTTTCCCATCTGTAAGCATGCTGCAAGAGGGCAGGTGGTGGCATCCCATGAGCTGGTAGTTTGCTACCCCCCCAGACCAGGTCCACAGCAGTACATCAAGGTTTGTCCTCAGTCACAGAATCATCAGCCTTCCCTCCCTCTCCAGTAACATCTCACTTCATACTGACCAATTTTATTTTTTTCTGAGACCTAAGTCCACCCCCTTGTGCAGACATCATCACAAAACTCACAGCTTTAATACTGCATATAGAAAACTGCGGTACTTATGTGTTATCACAACCAGATTTCCAACGTGCCCTAATTCATTATGTCGGTCCGAAAATATTGATGTTAATGATAAAAGGGATGTGCAAAGTATTAATTCTTAGTATTCTTACTATGACATGGACATTTTTTCCATAAAAATGTAAATTTAATTGACAGAATAATACTGTCATCTGAAATGCGGCTAGACAGACATGCACGGCATACATTACAGCAACTTTATACTGAACACTACAAGTGAACGAACATGTTTCAGGATCGTACAGCAACTGCTATTGACATTCCCCGGGATTCATGAAGCTTGGCACAAGGATGGTTTTAGCCTTGCGCTGAGCGTCCTCATTACAGATGGTGCAGCAGCGCCATATGAATATTTGTAAAGGTGAGCTGCCGCACCCTTGACGTGCACAGAAAATGTGTGCAAGTGCAGGGGGCATGTTTAAGTGCTCTACAGAGGTGGAAACATGCCCCCACAGTTGCACAACCTACTATGCTTACTATTAGAGTCTGCCTCTAATAGTAAGCAATTAATTCAGTGTCCGTGGATACTGAAATGTATGCTAAGCATACAAGAGTGTCCATGAACACTGAAATAAAATTTAAGTAGTAAACACACAAGCATGTAGCAGAATGTTGAGCCCCATCCCTAGAACTTTCACAATTAGATTCCCCGTATCCCTATTTTACATTTGTATTGCTTCAATATCGAAAGTGTAAGCAAAGCGCAGTGTGTTTGCGCGTCGCTGCCACCTGCTTAGCGTAGCTTACACATCAAACTCAACCAAATAGAGAAAAACATGCCAAATTGACGTTAATGTCAATAGTGTAATGGTTAGAGCATCCGCCTAACGAGCAGGCATACACAGTTTGAGGCCAACTATAGCACATATCATTTTCCACGTGGAATGTCGTTTTGCTGTATAACCAACATAATAGCATGTAAATGTGAACTGGAGTACCGCATGAAATGTTTACCGAATGTCATGCAATCAAAGTGGTAGTGTCATAATGAGTAAGGCATTAGTAAGCAGGTGTAAGCACAAATAAGCAGTAATAAACATATATAAGTACCAGTAAGTCTGAATGCGCTTGCAGGGGTGTAAGCAGTGCCCAGCATAGGAAATGTATATAATTATGTAGATGTATGTGCACATGTATGTACAGATATATAATATATATATATATATATATATATATATATATATATATATATATATATGAAGAATTAATGTCGTGACAATAAAGCATACAAAAAGAATGAGAAGGGAATCAACAGCAACTCCAGTATTATTTAGTGCTGTCAGTGTATGTCATACCCAGCTGGGCAGGGGTGAGCAGAGCACTGCTACTCACACCACAGGCAGGATACTACCAGTGGGAGTAACACTGCCAATCTTCTAAGTCTACTTTGCAAACAATCACAGGGTAGTCCCTGGTGGCACTACCCAAAAATTGCTAGGATGGTTGGACCTCCGACCATTACACTAGCAAGGGCAGGTATGTTCAAGGACTAAATGGTGGGAGACCCTGATAATACATGGGTTGGGACAACATACGTGTAGGGCCCCTAATGCTAGGGAGAGGGCAATGTGTGGAGGTGTGTCATGGCTGTGATAGCAACTGGAAAATGGATGGTTTGCATGTATGTCGAACTTGGGTGGGGTGGGGGAACTATGGGTATGAAATTATGGATCCAGGCGTGTCAGGGTTGGAAGGCCTGGTTTTAATTGTCCCACCACATGGAGGTCAGCAAGTCCGTTATAAGTATATATGCATACACACATGCATACATCTATATGTAGAAGTACATTCCCTGTAACACATTCATTCCTTTCGCAGACATAAATAACATGAAAGTGCCTCTACAAACCTCATCAGTCGATAGAATAATAGTATATGCATAAGAAGGAAGGGACGAAACTGCTAAAATGCAGAAGTATGTACAATGTCTGAAGTCAGTGCTGTTCTCAAAAAATCAAATGTGAGGACTTTCTCACACATGGAATCATTCCTGTGATCTGCCTGCTACGGCAAAGCCAATCACTAAACCGGTCCTAATTGTAAGATAATTTTGCCTAACTCGAACATTATTAGCTCTCGTGTGTAATGTGTACGTTACCCCATAGTCATACCGTATAATTTACTGCAGTGTCATGCTAACAGGAGTAATGATGTAATGAACTATGGAGTCTAATCTTGAAATAAAGACATGTGTGTCCCAGGTGGGACAACCCAAAAATTGTGAATAGTGTTCTATTGATCACTCGTTTCACCAATGTTTGTGGACTAAAAGTTTGGGATGTCTGAGGATACGTGAAGTGAGTCAACCCATGGGATGGGTCTACAGGAGTAGGGAGTGGCCGTTGTGTAGTGGTGAGGGTACACCGTGTTTCCAACTGGAGAATGGATGATTGCTGTGTTAGTGTAGTGTTGGGGTGGGTGTTTGGGGAAGCAGGAGTCATGGGTATATGGGTATACATGCAAATGAAGCAGCACATCAATAGTGTAGTGGTTAGAGAATTCGCCTAACGAACAGTCATTCCCGTTCCGAATCCCACTGCAGCACATACCATTTTCCATTGGTAATCTATATATGAACATATTTCGACATCTGTCTGCTGTATAACCTGCATAATAACAATTAAAAGTGAACGGTCAGTGACATAATGAATAAGGCATGAGTAAGCAGGTTTAAGCATAAATAAGCACCAGTAAGCGTGTTTAAGTGTGTCTGCATGGGGATTTGCATTGCCTTACATAGGGTTACCACCTGTCCCACTTTGCGAGGGACAGTCCCTCTTTGGGCAGTTGTGTCCTGCAAAAATATTGTAAGAATGGCAACTGTTCTGAAATATTAGGGCAAAATTATTTCATATATTTTATGTAATAGTTGCATAAAACAGTTATTCTGTATCTGAAACACCTAAATGTTATAATTAACAGAATAAGCAACTAAAATGCTACAAGAATAATCTTTTATTTAGGCAAAAAATGAAGTTCTGTCCCTTGTACTGGCCGTTTGTATGTTTTGGCCTGCAAAATCTGATGTTTGTACCACAATTGTCCCACTTTGGCCATCTGAAAAGGTGGCAACCCTAGCCTTACAGATATATATATATATATATATATATATATGTGATGAAAACAATAATCCAAAGGCAGCGTAGGATGCCAATATATTCACAGTACAGAATCCACAGAAGTTCAATAAGTAATTCAAACTATATTTAATTAGCCAAAAACGAAAACAAAGAACAACGTAGTACGCTTTCAATGAAAGTACAGTATCAGACGTTCAACAGACGAAATGCATGCAACCAAACAACTCTATAAACACTCTAACACTCTAATCAACTATGCAAATTTATACATACTAAATAATTATGCAAAGAATAAAAAGAACCAAAAAAAACATGAATAAAAACAAAACAAAAACATATGACTTAAAAATACATAAAATAAGGTCTATAAATCCTCTACTCATCTCCAAAGGTCTAGCATTTAATATAGGTCTAATTGAAACCCCCTCATTAAGGGCACCCAATCGTAAGATCCATTTTAACTCAATACTTTCTGTTGTATTGATAATGTCGAGTACGTAAACTGTCACCCCACGTGAAAAAAAGGGGTACTCATGTAAAATCTGAAATAGAAAATAGTGTCTATTATCTATATATATGCGTATTCACATGGCATTTATATATCTCTGATATTATATATGGTCATGCAATGGACGTAAAGTAAATCTATAGTATTTACCAATGTATAAACAAAAGCAGGTAGTGCAATGGGCAATATAAACTAAGTTAACTACATTACAATTACCCCTGTCTTGCATTGCCACAAGACCATTTCTTCTGGGTGTCTAAAAACATTGGATCTGCCTCTACATACTGACATTGTGGGACAATTCTCAGATTTTGGGCACCCAGTGATCTAATCTATGTATGATTGTGCATTCCTGTATGGATAACAGTGGATCACATAAACACTCGCACATCAACACAAACAACAATGATACTAATAAATCTCGCACATTCCTACATGGTCCTACAATTATCATCAACTAGTTCTATGTTCCAATGATCACTTACAATCTCTACAATGATTAATGGTATTACTACCATATGGTACATGTGCTTAAATATTGATCACTGACTACAAATGTTCTCTACTATGGCCTACTCTAAAAATGGATTTTGGGTCCGAACTAAAATGGTTTGGCCTTGTTGTCTCCACAACATATAATTGATCACTGACTTCCATAAATTCTCTATCAGAACTAAAGCATTTAAAAAGCCCATGTTCAGTCTGATGTTCTCAAACATGTCACCACATATTCATCATTACATATCCGATATTCATTAATAATGCCCCTAATATTACTAAAGAGCATTGGGTTGTGCATGCCACGATAAAATAAGCAGCACATTGACAGGGTTATATATATAGTTTAGTTTTCATTCATTGTATCTTCAACATATATATTTTTACATCTAAAAAACAATTTGCTTGTTTTGAATAAAATTCAGAATCTCATCAAAATTCACTAGTCTGATTAAAATTTTGTCAGGATTGTCATTACAACAGTCAACATCCTCACAAACAAGGAACATGTGAGATTTGGAATTATAAAATAGGAGATTTGGATGGGAAATAAGATGATTCTGCTCCCATACACTATATTCTTTTGGCATACCTGTTTTTACAATATATATATATGTATATATATATATATTTTTATATATATATATATATATATACATATATATATATATATATATATATATATATATATATATGGTTGCAGACATATATATATATGTGTGTGTGTGTGTGTGTGTGTGTGTGTGTGTGTGTGTGTGTGTGTGTGTGTGTGTGTGTGTGTGTGTGTGTGTGTGTGTGTGTGTGTGTGTGTGTGTGTGTGTGTGTGTGCATAGATATACACAGATATACAGCTATGATAGGAAATAGCAGACAAGAATGACATATGTTCACAGGCTATGCCAATGAAAGTGATGGGCCCAAGCAAGAAGCATGTAACACGTAGCATGACCTCCTCCCCCCAGCCAGACAGAGGAAACATACACACACACCAGAAAACAATGTAAATAGTCCACTGTTCCCCAGACCACAGGCAGGATGCAACCAGGAGGGTACACAGGTCTAATCTTGAAACAGAGACATTAATGTCCCTTGTGGGACGCCCCCAAAAATTACTGATCATTGGAGTCAGTTCCTGTCATGAGTCATCAAACCAGGCTGTAGACGTACACAGACCAGTAGGTTGTGCAAGCCTGATAACCCATAGGTCGACACAACGTATGACATGGGTCCTGACACGCGGAGAGTGGGCAGTGTGTAGTGGTGTGGTTAGACTCCACCTGTACCCATAGTAAGGATGAGTGCTGTAGAGGAGGGGCAGGTGAGGGAACTACGGGTATGTAATTATGGGCCTAGGTGTGCAGGTGTTGGCTGGCGCAGTTGTATTAGGACTGCCCCGGGGATGTAAGTAATATTCTGAAATGGGCAGAGCTTACTCCCATACCTCTCAACCCCTAAGAGCAAATCCACTGGACAGGACATAAACCGTTGGGGGAACAAATAGGGACCATACCTCTCAACTGTCTGTGATTTTCAGGGATGTTGCTCTTCTACCACTGGATTTAGATGATCGATCTTGAGTAAAAACACAGGAAAATACCAAAGACAGTGCAACGGCTAGCACATAGCTCAGGGATATTCTGGAATTAAGAAAAAATATCTTGGATAACCTTTGGATCACTTCTTTTGCAGTCACTGTATTTTCATGGACGTCCCTGATTTTGACTCAAATTTTAACTCTGTCCGTCTTAATCCCTCTTAAAACTAGTGACTTTTGGAGGAAAGGTGGTGAATTACACTTAATGAATAATGACAATAATTAAGTGTTATAAACTCCTTTTACTTCAGAAAATATGTATTAATTCACATGCTCTAATTCTGTCAATGTTTCAAGTTAATAGCACTAATATTTTAAATGTGTCCCTGAGTGTTTCTTGACTTGTCCCTGATTCAGTTGAAAATTGTCCCTACTTGTTTGAGAGGTCTGATAGGGACAGAAAGCACATATTCCACTTACAACCTTAGAAAGCTGATAGAATAATAGGTATGCATTAGCATGACTCGGCTGAAGGATGTGGGGTCCTAAACCCAATTACTTGTCTGTATTTAGTGGTGTCTTTTCCCAGGTATTTGCCAGACAGGTGCATATTGTAAGAGGAACACACCAATAGTATGAAGCAAACTCTGGCCAGGCCACGGATTCCGTACAGTCGACCGGCATGCTTACGCCTAATGGGCAGCCATTCCCGATATGGGTCCCACCACAGCACAGTCCAGTTTAAATGGCTAAGTATGGTATGACCATATGTGTCGTTGCATAACCCACTACACAACACCTATGAACACATGGTCGCAACACCCCACTGTAGGCATGTAAGCCGATGTAATAGGCATCAGAAGGTATTATCGCAGTCCTCACCCCCACCCAGGGGTGTGAGTGTCAGATGCAAACACAAAATGCAGTGCATTTGCAAGTGCAGGAGCAAGCGGGTATAAGCCTGTTTGGGCCACGGTATGCGAGTATCACACTGGTGAATCAATGTAGAGGCGAACTGGGTGTAAGAAACTGTATCCGGAGGTTAGCATTGCTTAGCTCCGCGCAAACCCATGCACACCCGCTCACAACTGCTTTAAAGTGCCATAATCACTCTATACCCAACAGCTCGTGTTCTGGCCAGCAACAAAATAACCAGCCTCGGCAAGGCTAGAACTCTGGAACCTGTACATCATAGTCATAATAGTAAACCACTACGCCATGATAGCAAAGGAGGTATCAGCAAACTAATCCTCACAACAGGGAAATCAAA
Source organism: Protopterus annectens (assembly GCF_019279795.1). NCBI lineage: Eukaryota > Metazoa > Chordata > Ceratodontiformes > Protopteridae > Protopterus > Protopterus annectens. Next base: position 529,471,391 of record NC_056729.1, on the reverse strand, counting down.
TCAAATATGTGAACTGAATCTATGTACAGTGTTATGTGCTATAACCTGCCACAGACCATAAATATGTGAATTGGAGTACTGCAGTAAACATAGAGTTGAGGTGTCACTGTAATAAAGATAAAAGTCCCCAGGACTCTATACAGTGTATGTACACATAAATGACAGATACCAGATACATATATAACCCGGAATGAGTAAGAAGTCATTGACAAAAGGCAAATATAATGCTAGATAATCAATAAGCAATGCTAACCACAGCACAGCCCAATTAAGTGATTGTAAGCAATGTGTAGGGAAGCCAATACAATATACCCACAGGTACACCTCTTTAAGCAGTGCCAACCTGAAGTAAGCAGGTGTGCCCATAGCTTAGCCTTTTCGAAACCGGCCAATTACAGAAAAGTGCAGGAATCTGGTCCTACTTAACCTGAAGAGGTGGGAGTACAGCTCATATATGGTTGTAGCATCCCCTGCAGGCAGAATGGCTGGAGTGGGAGAAGGCACTCACTTTAGAGCGCAGTGCTGGGCCATCCAGGAGTCCACATTCATGGTATGGCTCCCGGTAAAGCACCATGACAGGAGACTACTGCAGGGCCAGTATCAGGGCTCACAGTACAAAATGGAGGCCTGGGACAGTCTCGCTCGTGACCTCACTAGCACCACAGGTATCCCTCGGACTGGTGAGCAGGTCAGGCACCATCATGCAGACCTGAAGCAGTGGAGGGGAGATGTTCTGGAACATTGGATCCAGGAAGCAAGGCAGATGCAGAATGCATCAGAACTGAGTAAGTACTCCTTCCACTACATAGTTAATAATTGCCTAGCTTGTGTATACTATGGATAGGTATGGCTAAATATCACTGTACTTCTCTGACAGCTGCAGATGAGCGTGCTGCAAACCAGCAAGCCTATGATGCTAGGCTGCAAAGGATGTGTCGCGAGGCAGGTTAGTAAATAGCGTGCATGTACTGTCAAAAATAAATGTAAGAGCCTCAGAAAGTATTGTAGCAGTATACAGAATTGTGTAATATGCTGTGAATAAAGTTGTAACCCCTGCATTGCTTCTGTTTACTCTGCAGTCATATGTTGTTATACTGTTGCAGTTATTAAATAGTACTGTTATAGTAAGCAGTGTTACCCACACTGTGGTATGCAGATAAAATGTGTATGGAGTGTTGTATAACAATGTCGGAAGTGCAAACAGGTCAGTCATATTAGACGAAATACATTGCAAAGCCTCACAACAATTGCCTGATAGCATAGTGTACAGTGATCTTAACTGTAATGCTTTTGTCACACACAGCAGGGCTTTGGATCCCAGGAGCGCCAGTGAATTATTTGCATAATCATTCCACACAACTGCACACAGTTTGTTAGAATGTTCAGTGAGAAAGCCGTATGTATATATATATATATATATATATATATATATATATATATGTATATATATATATATATATATATATATATATATATATATATATATATATATATATATATATATATATATATATATACACTTAACAACTGTACAGAGTATGCTAGAATGCTCAAATACAAAGTGGTATGCATATTCATACCCCTCAACTGTTCCAATATGCCCAGTATGTTCTGATAAATGGCCCACATCACCTGACTTTTGCCCTGTTCCCCTGACAAATTAGTGTGATGATCCAAGAAATGTAGGCAGCTGTAAATGACATATAACTGATAGTCAGACTTGTACATAGTCAGAGAATGTACATGCAAACATACCTGTCATCCCAGCATCTCACCCAAAGTGTATGACAGCAGTCAACAGTCTCAAAACATGTTGCATTAACACCTGCATCTTGTCAAGCCTGTACGTAAGACACAGGTCCCATACATACTAATCTACAAATATACCATTGTACAATATAACACCATTGGGTAGTGCAATAATACATGTAAGGGACAGACCACTGCAGTGACTAAAGATGTTGTGAAAACTACAAGGATTTATTAGTTATTAATTGCACTCTCTCTCTCTCACCCCTACCATATGTGCAAAAATAACCGATTTACACAACTCATTTGGTATGTCTACACTCCTAACCTTCGTTGGGACATATGTCCTATTGGTTTATAAATATTCACATCTGTTTCTGTGCATGTGCCATCTTAAAATACTCCCATATTGGTGTCCTGTTGCCATCAATGAAACCTGCATGTTGTTGTAATGGCCACTGTTTACCCATATATGCATGTGTTCTGCCTGCTCTGCAACTATCTTATATCTGGTGCCCTGGGTAATGGGAATACCTATGCATGCTGTTATAACTAATCCTGAATGCTGCTGACTATTACTAACCCATGTCTACCTTAAACATGCTTCAACATAGCTCATATGGGAAGGCCGGTCCCAGCGGACCCACCTGTCCCACCTCAGCTGGCCATGGCACCAGGCACCAGCACATCTGGGGCCCAGCCTGGGACCTCCTCGTCTGTTGGCCCTTCACCACTTTTGGGTGGAACTGCCACAGGGGATGGGGCTCGGCCCCCCTGGGAGCGGGAGCAGACAGGAACCTGTCACCCATGGTACGGTCCTGGTAGTGGTGAGTAGGGAGCTCGACAGGGAGATTCAAGACTGCCTATGCCAGCTTGAGGGCCAAGTGGTGCAACTAGAGGGTGAGCCTACCCCTCCTACACAGCCCCCAGCACAGCTACCTTCTGGGCTGTGAAGGTGAAGTGGTGGCTGCCCATGGGTGGGGACCTCAGCCCCACTGTATCCATTTGTGGGCTCATGGGTTTGCGACTTCCAAACACCCCTCCCCATCCAAGGTGCCCCCCCATATGTGTCATATACTGCCCCTGTACACGTCTTGTTTGTCTTGTCTGTCATCCTACCCAATCTATCCTCCCTGATCATACCTACTCTCCTTCCTCAACATCCCACTGTCACCTAAAATAAAAGAAAAAAAGGGCAATCTGTTCTCGCAAAAAAAGCACTCCCCATACATAGCCTTCCATTTCACACATGTGTCCATTGGGACACATGTAAACATTTCTAATTGGCATCACAACATACTATTGTTGTCCTCACCCCTTTCTCAGGGTTGTGAGTGTCCAAATATACCGCCAAATGTATTGCATATGCACAGCCGTTGCTGTAGAAGAAATGAACAGCTATGGACCTTCCCTACACCCTTCCTGCACATCTCTAGCTACCTTGCCTACTGTCTTTCCCTCTTTGTGCCCCTTTTTCACCACTTTTCTATCACCCATTTTTACTTTTCTTTTAAAGAAATTAGCATGGGGGTAAGCGGGAGTAAGCACTTTTAAGCAGCAGTGAGTGGGTTTCAGCCTGTTTGTATGGGGGTAAGCACTGCCTACACAGGTTAAGCAATCAAGTAGGTAACTGAGTGTAAGGAACTGTAACCAAAAGTAACCACTGCTTACTGTTGGACAAACCCGCACACAGCCGCTCACAACTGCTTAAAAGTGCCTTAATCACTCCGTATCCAACGACCCTTGTTCTGCCCAGTAACAAAATACATGGACTCTGCGAGGCTCAAAACAAGGACCCTGCACACCACAGCCAATGTGATTTACCACTAAGCCATGGCAAACATACAGACATCAGATGTTATCACAAACATATCATCCAGCAAAGTCATTCAATTGTATAGGAAATGTATTCCATCATATAGATGTATGTGTGTGTGTTTATGTCCAGATATATATATATATATATATATATATATATATATATATATATATATATATATATATGTAGATATATCAAGAACATACCATGTGACAACAAAGCATTAAAAAAAATGAAAAGGGAAACACCTGCAACTCCTGTATTATGTAGTGGTGTTGTGCTATGTAATATCAAGGCTCCCTCAGACAGACATGTGTCATTAATACACGCAAACATTTGTACATTGGCCAAATACATTACTTTGAGCATTTTATTTACATTAACAAAACAGTTCCTGTCCAATTATGATGTGAGAACAGTACTCTTGCAAGGTGCTGTGTGCGACATAATCATCATTAAAAAGTTAAATGGGGTAACCATGGAGGGACCGGTAGTGTCATGTGTACAATGGGTTCGTCCGCATCATGTGTACCTGGAACCGTTAGGAGTCATGTGCATACAAGGATTGTGTGCCTGAGAGAGGGGACAGGACAACAGTAGTATGTTGTGATGTAAATTAAAAAGGTTACATGTGTCCAGTGGACACGTGTGTAAAATGGACAGCTATGTATGGGGCAAATGTTGTTCTGGGAATAGATTGGCCTTTTGTTTCCATTTTCGTAAGGTGAGATTGGGATGTTGGGGAAGGAGAGTAGGTATGCTTGTGGAGGATAGGTTGGGTAGGATGACAGACAAGACAGCATACAGGGGCGGTATATGACACATGTGGGGTGGATACACCTTGGATGGGGAGGGGTGTTCGGCAGTCACAAGCCCATGAACCCCCAAATGGAAACAGTGGGACGGAGGTCCCCATCCATGGCCAACCACCACTGCACCTTCACAGCCGCAAAGGTGGCAATGCTGGGGGCTGTCTAGGAGGGGCAGGCTCTAAATGTGACACTCTGCCCTCGAGCTGGAGTATCTGGCCTCAAAACCCCTTATTGAGCCCCCTACGCACCATGTCCTGGACTGTACGATGGTTGACAAGTTCTTGTCTGGTCCTGCTCCCAGGGGGGACAAGCCCTATCTTCAGTGGCGGTTCCACCAGAAGTTGATGGAGGTCCAAGGCTGGGCCCCAGATGTGCTGGTGCCCATTGCCATGGCCAGCAGAAGTGGGACAGGTGGTTCCGCCGGGACCTCCAATCCCATACAGCCTATGGTGTTGCAGTTTTAACACAGATATGGCTTAGTAATAGTCAATAGCATTCAAGATTACTTATAACAGCATGCATAGATATGACTATCAACCCAACACAACAGATGTCATACATTTGCAGAGGGAGCACAACACATGCATATATACTGCATGACATCTGTACAAAGCGTAGATGCCTTGTGATGGCAGCTATGAACAGTGGCCCATTATTGTCATGTCACTGTGATAAAATATCAACCACTCTCCAAACTCTCCGTGTAGGAGTATTAGGGAAAGAATTAATGAGCATATACTCGACATCAGGCATATGAGGAATACTATTGCTTTGGTCAGGCATATAGACCCATACCCGAGGCATGAATTTAAGTTTTGTACAATACAGCACATTAAGAAGGATAGTCAGGGTGCCGTCTTAGACGTGCCTTTGGATATATGTGAAACGAAATGGCAAATGAGATTGGATGAGGCAGTGTTTCCAGGTATCAATGATAATATTAGTATAATTCCTATTTTAAAATTAAAGCACATTTTAGGATGACTGTATGTGGATGTTCAATTTAGTAAGGTTTTCATATACATATTCTTTATTCAATAATTTTTTAACAGTGATGTAAGTTTTTAATAAACATTTTTAACAAAAACATTTTAAATAGATACATAACAACACATGCATAATTAAAGTATTCACATTTTTAAACATATAGCAATAATTGTTAGTGAAAAAAGTTTTCTTTGGTGTATTATATTTATATTCATGTAATAGGATGTATTTATTCAATAACACTGGATAGTTGAGCAAGTAATACTATTATATGTATTTGTTAGGGTTTACAGATTCACCATCAATCAATTAGCTAATTGTTTAATGGAATGTGTGAATTGGGATCATTTGTGAAAAATGTATATTAGCTGAAGTGGTTTTAAATGGTGTTTGTTCTGAAGAAGTCTGTTCATTAAAGACGAAACCTAGGTAAACTATCGTCAGTGTTCTTGTGCCTGGTGTTATTGTGGTTCCTGATATTGGGTTGCATCGCTAGTTCCAATGTCACTGTGATAACCTCAGACAGTGACTGTCATACCACTGTTTCATGTGACGTATGTCCAATCAAGGATGCAATGGCAGTAACTCTCATCACTATCACCATGTACTGACTGCAATCCTCACACTATGCTTCTGCAGTTCACAGATGTGTGTTCTGTGAGTAACACAAGAAACAAATGGTTCCACACACTGACCAGTCCACAGATGACCCTACAGATGGGGGTTTCCTCACAAACAGAGCACTGTCTTGTCAGTTATTAAAACATGCAGACTAGCCATTACCAAACTGTTAAATTGGCAGTAGTCTCAATGAAGCATAGTTACACTTACAAGCTGTAGTCATGACTAGCACATCACCTTCCTGTCTTTAGGCTATTTTCCACTGTGTATGTTGTTTGAGGAATATCCAGATATCATCTGTGATGCTGTTTACCAAACACCAGATCCAGTTTCCACTCACGGCAGCTGTAATGGGCAAACAGTAACATAATATTCCTAGATATTGTACTGTGTTTCCATGCAATTTGATATGGGAATGTCACTACAGATGTTCCACATGCAATCAGCTAGAGGAGGACTGCAATAGGTGCAGAGGCCATCACCTGATCATGACCATCACTTAGAAAATACAAGCTGCTACTGAGCAGGTGTACAACTTCACATCCACCAGAGAGTGTATGGGAGGGACAGACAGAGGCAAAGTATATTAGGGAAGGGCTGGGAGACTAAAACCTAAGCATCATCTGTCACACACCTACCAGTACAGGAGTTCAAACCCCTGACTGACTAGCCATTACTATTACAGATGAATGCAGTTACTCCATGTGCCCCATAGCTGACATGTTGGTGTGCTATAAGAACATATATGTGTGCTGGTGAGTGACATTTGCAAAAGAGATATAGTAGACATGCATTAGGTGTTGCACACATGGCTGTCCACATAAACAGATGTCATTGTCAACACAATCATACTCTCTAAGGGACTCAGACACATTGGCACACTTTGACAGGCTCACAAATACACTTCCTAACTACTAAGTTTGCCATATTGCTGTAATATACAGGTATTACATGCACCACAGGGGATATCCTAAGGTTCTATGGGCTAGGGCATGTGAACATGTCTGATATCAGTCAGTATGCCAATAGGAGTTATACTGGGTGTGACTGTGGTTGGGAACATCATACAAAAACATGGTAGAGCCAGCAAACAGTGGACCAAAATCCATTTATTGAGGGAAGAAGGAAAAAAACATACCGGTTTCGGCCGTTAGGCCTTCCTCAGTGTTTGTAACTGTTACAAAATCCACAATATATGTATATATATATATATATATATATATATATATATATATATATATATATATATATATATATATATATATATATATATATGTGTGTGTATATATATATTGAGTGGTCCATCGCCACCTGCAGTCCAAAAGCAGAATTGCATACATTTAAACATTCATTTTTATATATATTCATTTAAACCAGGGGAAAAAAGTGCACCTAATTTAATAATCCATTTCTTTTCCATTTTGTTTAATATTGCATGCCAACCAGATTTATTACCTGTATTCCGTTGTATAATGTCAATCACAGGAAAATCTGAACTTGGCATTCGGGTGTTTAATTGTATGTTTGTACAGTGCATTCATAGGTTTACAAGTCCTAATGTCACTAAGATGTTCCGAGATCCTAAATTTGACACAGCGTGAAGTTTGTCCTACATAAAATGCTGAACAATTGCATGATGCCAAATAAATCATCCAGTCTGACTGACAATTTGCAAAGAATCTAATAGAAAAAACTTCACCAGTGTTCCTACTAGTAAATTCCTTTGTTTTACTCATATTATTGCAATGTGTACAGTGGCCACATGGGAAGCATCCCAATAGAGGGCCCCCTTGTAAGGTTATTTGCTTAGATAAGTTCACATTCCTGTTGATATGTTTATAGTGGTTGAAAAAGGAACCCATGTTCCGACCCCGTCTATATGAAAAGTGACATCTGTCATCCAATATTGCCCTAAGTTTATTATCTGCTAACAATATATTCCAATGTCTCCGCACACAGTTGATAAGAGTGTCTGTATTTCTCCCATATGTAGTAACCAATCTAATTTGTGAGTTTGATTTCTGTTTATGCTCCTTGTATTGTAGTAGATTCTCCCTGTTTGTGTTAGCAGCATTCCGTCTGCCTTGAACAATATCACCTTTTTTATATCCACGGTTAAAAAACCTTGTGGATAAATCTGACTCATAGGTGGTAAATGTGCTTTCCTCTGAACAAATCCTCCTCAGGTGAAGAAATTGTGATTTTGGAATGTTTCTGCAAATATGGGGGGATGAAAGCTAGAGGCATGGAGTAGGGAGTTGTATTGGGGATATTTACGATAGATTTCTGCTGTTAATGTATGATCTACATTTCTTGTTACTAAGACATCTAAAAAGGTAATCTGATTAGTGTCATAAGTTATCGTAAATTCAATACCTCATTTATTTTCATTCAAATAAGTCACAAACTCCTTAAGATATACAATGTCAGATCTCCATACCATCCAGCAATCATCCAAATATCTCCTCCATATATCATTTTCATCAATGTAGATGTTGTGAGCTCTGTCATAAATGATTTGGTCTTCAATGTAGGCCATAAAAAGGTCTGCATATATAGGAGCAAATGAGGCCCCCATGGCTGTGTCTTTGGTCTGTAAATAACATTTGTTGCCATAGAATATCACATTTTTGGTTAACATATGTTCCACCATGCATAGTAACAGTGTATTGAAACCTGGGGGTATAATTCTGACTTTGTTAACCAATATTCCAAAGCATCTAGGCCAGCCCAATGGGGGATGTTGGTATATAATGCAGAAACATCCAAAGTACACAAATACCACCTTTCTTCAAGCTGCAAATCTGTTATTATCTGGAGGAATTCAGTCGTATCTTGTATTCTTGCTCTAACACATTGGAGCAAGGGCTTGAGATGTAATGTGAGAAATTGAGATAATGGTTCAGTGATAGAACCTCTGCCCGAGACTATTGGTCGACCAGGTGGATGGTTTTGGTCCTTATGGATCTTAGGAAGGAAGTAAATGTATTGGTTACAGGGATCTGTAACTGTAAGATGATGTTGAATATCTTGTGTTATAATGCCTTCCTTTCTAGCTAGTTGTAAGAATTCGTCTATTTTCTTTTTGAATCCTAGTGTAGGGTCAATCACCATATGTGTATAGTATCTACTATCTGATAATTGTTGCATTGCTTCAGAATTATAAGCTGACCAAACCTGTACTACAATGGCACAGAACATGGATACAATCGGATGCATGGGTGGCATAAATGTTGATTTATGATATCTGAATCTGGCATCATTATCTAAATTGCCTTCTGTCTGAAAAAACAGTTTCAGGTTAAGTAATCTGCAAAACTCAAAGATATCATTAGCAAATGAGTCTTCAGAAATAAAGAAACCAGGAATAAAATTAAGTCCTTTATTAAGAATTTGAATTTGTGTTGTGGACAGTGTTGTAGATAAAATGTTTAACACATTATTTCTGAACAATTAGCTTCAATAGGTCTACCATGCTTTCCACCCCTGTGTTTCCTCCCACCCCATTTGTACCTTTGGCTAAAGGGCCCAAAGAGTTTCTCCTTTCAGAAGCTGGTGAGTCGGCAGAATGTTGTATACTGGACTCTAACGTGGTGGAGGAATCCTCCCCTGATTCATCACAACTTGAATTATTCGATTTTTTCAAGATAGATCTGGGTCTCTTCTTTTTATTGACCTTCCTATGGGAAGGCTCAAATTTAACATGTTTGTTACTTGAAAAGGGGTGCTCCCCTTCATAATCACTTAAGTCACACTGAAATTTACCCATTTTTTATCTTTCAGTGTCTGTTCATAGCTGAGAAGGCCCTGTCCCAATTTCTGAAGGTTATTAGAACAGCCCTCCTGACCTTTAAATTTACTGATATCATTACACATATCAGTGATTTCTAATATGTGTTTGTCTATGGTCCTCTCATGATATGCTGCCAAAATTTTAACAAATTCCATTGCTGATTTATGTTGAGCTTCTGCCCATTGTTCCAGTAGAATGGAATCTGCTTCGGAGACCAGCGGTTGTATCTTTACCCTCAGTCCCCTAGGTGATACTTTTATTCAGCTTATGAAAGGAAGTTTCACAACTGTTAATTGTCGCAGAAGCTTCCTTATTAATATCTTGCCCCAAATTAGTAAGTCCAAATGCTGCTAAATCATTCCTATCAGCTGAGAGGCCCCTCAGTAATTGTGTAAGATCCATAATAAAAATATCAATCCTGTTGCAACATACAATAGGTTCATAGGTTCATAGGTTCATACTAGGCTATCTGCCCTAGGGCACTTATAAGCCTAGCCAGAGTGTGTTTGGCTTTCGCCACCCATTTTAAATTAATTTTTCTATGCCCTTTTTTGAGGTTAGTATACTGTGCCTCTGTCTAACAGTGACACAGAAGTGATACCTGGGGAAAACCTACGATCTCCCATCCACTCATCAAGATTCATCTTGAAGAGAGTCAATGAGGGACTCTGCCTAACCTGGACTGGGATTTTATTCCAGAGTGAAGGGAGCCTCTGGGTTATGAATCTGTCCCTCCAGCATGTCCTATTTATTTCAGTGCTGAGGTTCAAGTCTCTTGAGCGCGTAGCTCGATGGGATTTGGATTTTCTGAGGTGCAGCATGTCCATTAATTCCGGGTTGGACATGGCTTTATACGTCAGGCACAGATCGCCTCTGAGCAGGCGGTATGCCACTGAGTAGAGCTGGAGTTTCTTTAACTGGGCAGCATATGGCATCTGTTTGAGCCCTTTGATCCTCTTGGTGAGGTACTTTTGGGGTCTTTCCAGTTGCTGCAGGTGTCTGGTAAGGTACATCCCAAAAGGGGCATTGTACTCAATTATGGGCCTGATGAGGGATGAGTAAAGAGGCACGATGACCTCCCCTTATCTAGATGTGAATACCTTCATGATTAGGTGGGCTATATAAAATGTTTTTCTAATCACTTTGGCCATGTGGTTGTCAAATGAGAGATTGCTATCAACTTGGGTCCCCAGGTCCCTAATTACTTCTTCTGTACTTAATGGATTACCACCTATGTGGTAATTTGTAGGCAATTTGTTTTTGCCAAAGGGGATGACTATACACTTTTTCTGTTTAGCTTGAGGCCATGGCTCTGGCACCAGTTGTCTGTTTCTATGAGGCCCTTTTGGAGGATGCTTGTGTCAGCTGGAGAGTCGATTATGGTGCCCAGTTTGCAGTCATCTGCGAACTTGGTCAGCCACAGTCCTTCCGTGTTGGCCTGTACCTCCGAGAAATATATACCGAACAAGAGAGGTCCCAGGACTGAGCCTTGTGGGATGCCACATGTAACTGGTTTGGAGTCTGACATGGCTCCAGCAATTCTAACAATGTGGGTTCTGTCCTTGAGCCAGTTTTCAACCCATCTAGTGACATAGGGGTTTATATTTAAGCTGGTGAGCTTATCTATAATGCCCGAGTGGGTTATTGTATTGAAGGCTTTTGCGAGGTCCAGGTAGGCTGTGTGGACCACCTTCCCCTTGTTAATGGCCTTGGTGACTGTTTCAAAGAAATCAACCAGGTTTAAGAGGCAGGATCTGCCCTTAACGAAGCCAAACTGGGTAGGATCCAGTGTCTGTAGGTCCCCAATATCTTTATTTATGAGGTCCATGATGATCCTTTCCATAGCTTTGCAGAACAAGCTAGTCAGGCTTATGGGGCGATAGTTTCCAGGATCCGTTGAGACACCACCTTTGTGGAGAGGAACCACTGTTGCTGTACGCCACTCTTTGGGTACATATCCTGTAGTAAGGCTGAGACTGAACAGTAGTTTTATGTTTGGGTTTAGCTCTTCTTGGAGTTCATGTAGGACGCAGCCCGGGACACCGCCTGGTCCCATTGATGCTGTGTTTTTTGCTTTGGAGAGGGCAGCTCTTACCTGAGCATCTGAGATGTCAGGGGGGCAGCACTCTGCTGGGATAGATATTTGCCCTTTGGTGGGAAGGGGAGAAGTTTGCGCTGAACCTGTCAGCTAGGATGTTGGCAATGTCTGTGGGTCCGTGTATTTTTGTCATTTTGGACTAATTCTGAGCATATCTGGGAATTCCCACCCAGGTTCCTAACATAACTAAAGAAAGCCTTGTAATTATCTTTAGTGTCCTGTGCAATTTTCTCTCGAAGCTGGCCTTAGACGATTTTATGAGTGCCGTAGTTTTTGCTAATACTGATCAGAGATGCCTTCCTGTTTGGGATTTTGCTCTATCATGTAGTAGCTTCCTCCTTCTATTGTATAGTTTGTTTATGGCTGGGGTCCACCAGACAGGACGTCTGCCTTTGGAGGATTGGGTCTTGGTTTTATTTGGGATTGCATGATCCATGCATTCCTGAAGGTGTTCATAGAATGCGTTTATAAAGGATTCTGTGGTCTGGGCCGTATTTTCCACAGGCCCGGGGGCTTTGAAGGATTCCACCTCGGTTTTGAGGAGTGTGAAATTTGCTTTAGAGAAATTTTTCACTGTGGTTTTCAGGGCAGGGGGTGGAGTTGGGATGTGAATATCCAGTGAAATTAGTTTATGGTCTGATCTTACCAGTAAGAGATACACTTCTGGTCTGGAGCATAGAGTCCCCATGTTGGTGTTGATCAGGTCCAGTATGTTTTCCCCTCTTGTGGGAGTGGTAACAAGTTGTTACATAGCATTTGAGTTTATAAATTCTAGGAACCTTTGGGCTAGGGTGTTGGAGCTAGAGTAATGCTCCCAGTCTATGTTTGGGTAGTTGAAGTCGCCCAATATAATGGTGTTTGGAGAGACCTTCATATTTTCCAGTGTTCTCAGGAAGGCTGAGTGGGGTTCCTGGGTTTAGGAGGGTGGTCTGTAGCAGGCTATAAATGGGAAGGCTGTTTTACCCACTGTTAGTTGCACATGGATAGTCTCTGATGCTTCGTGCTGTGCCACCAACCTGGAGGTGTGGGTATCTTTGACGAATATTGATACTCCCCCTCCTTTTGTGGTTCGGTCCAAGTTTTGGGGCCGAAAAGCATGGTATGAGGTATAACCTGGTAGTGCTGGGGTGCTCTCGGGAAACTTGAACCAGGTTTCTGTTACTGCACAGATATCGATGTTCTCCATGCTAAGGAGAGTTTCGAGTGCATGCATCTTGAGGTTTAGACTTCTGGCGTTGAGTAGCATTACTCTTAGTTTCTTATCCCTTGTGATACCTATGGAGGTGGGTTTGTCTTTTGAACCTTGCCTAAAAAAGGCACTATGGGGGTAGCAAGAGCCTTTGCCAATATCCGAAAGCCCAGGGGTGACAGGTGCAAGCCGTCCCTAGTGAAGCATCGTGGCTTGTCGAGCATGTCATTCCAGGCTGACAGGCATTGGATCCCCTTTGAATGACACCAATACTTAAGCCAATTGTTGAAATTGATCATCTTGTCTTCATATTGTGGCATCATTCTTGGTGAGGGTAAGATGCTACTCACGGTCAGGGTCATACCGGCCTGGGCTACATGATCAGAGAGCTCCTCTATGTCTCTTTTCATGTAGTCCAGGGAGGTACGTTTCAGGTCATTCACACCAGCATGGACAATGACTGAGTCATATTTGTACTTGCCTTGGAGTGACCTGAGTGCTTGTGTTATGCGGCAGATCCTAGCGCCCAACAGGCAGCTCACCGTGACCTTCTCCTTGTTCAGCCTGGTGAGCGGGACATCAGTCTGCCTGACGATAGAGTCACCTATTACAAGTGTATCAGGTGTGTTGTTTAGCCTTAAGGGCTGTGACTGTTCGGCACACTGGCTTTGTGAGCTATGTGTTGCACGTGTTTTGTTTTGGGGTAGCGGTTGCTTGGGTGTCTGCTTTGGAGGTCTCTGCTGCTTAGGCAGATTTTTATTTAGAGCCTCCGAGTATGTTTTTTGTGTTTATGTGTTTGGTTTGCTGTCGTGGTAGGTCTATGTGAGACTGGAATTGTAGTGAGTGTGGTTTCCTTCTCCTCCTGACTGGTTTCGCCAGTACTGAGTTGAGAGAGCTTTGCCTCCAGTATGGCTATATGGTTGCATCTCTTACATGTGTTGGAATTTGTTGGGAGGAGGAGAGGGTTGTTTGTGTACATGAGGCAGTTGTAACATTGTCTCAAGATTCCCAGATTCACCAGCTGGACCGGAGAGGAGATTGACAACTGACCTTTGGACATGCTAGAATAGTATTGGGAATTCCTTTATAATTGAAAAAAAGGGCCAATGGGGAACAAGGTACTCAAGGTGAGTTTGTGAGGGTGTAGTGCTTTTAATTTTTTAGTGCTGACTTAGTGAGCAAGTGCCAGGTAACTTAAATGCAATGTGTTACAGGTAACTTAAATGCAAAAATGACAAACAGTAACTTTCTTTCAAGTGAAATAAGGAAATAAGTACAGTAAGCAATGCAGATATCAGTAGGGATCCACAGAAGCACTGAAAAGCTGCGTTTTAGGTGACATTAGCATTTCAGGGAAATAAGCAAACAAACAACAAGCATACAAACAAAGCTAGATTCAGCAGGCCTGGATCTAGTCTATGCTACAGCAAACAAGGTGTACCAATTTCAGTAAGAAACAGTTCAAATATGTAGGCACTATAAGCCTTTAACCAGAAATTCCCAGCTCAGAAGGGCATAGTCCAGCCTCTCCTCCCACAAGAGTGCAGACCACGAACCTTCTTAATGTAAAATAACTGGCCTGAAGCCCAAGTGCTTAAACCAGAACTAATACACTTTTAGAATAGCAGACACTGAGCCCTCAATCAGCAGTTCCCAACTTAGAAGGATGTAAGCTACCTGTCCTGCCACCACAGTGCAGGCCACAAACCTTCTAAATGTAAAACAACTGGTCTGAAGCCCAAGTGCTTAAACTAAAAGGCTTAGAATGAGTTACACCAAGCAGTAATAAATACAACTGAGTACTTTTAAGATGACGCAAAAGCAAAATAAAGTAGGAAGAAACACAAATACAGTAAAAGCAGATACATTTTTTTTTTTTTCATTTGTATAGGATTGAGCATTTGCACATGCATTGTCCATCTGCATGGGTGCCATGACAGTCACCATTTCACTCTTAAGAAGCATAACATTGGCTTTGGAGACTGACTATGTGTAGCATACTGTTAGCCCTGTTTGTGTGACTATGGTGATCCAGGTCATTGGGGTTGATGAACTCCAACATGCATTGAGCGCAGGTGTTGATACATGAGGAGTCTTCCCAGCTCATAATGGAATAGTTAAGAGTAGCCATTATTATAGTTTTCTGTCTCAGACCTAATATTCCCCATTACGGCACAATATGACAGTTGGGAGTTCTGAGGCATGATGGGTTATCTGTCACAAGGTGCAATTTGGATTCCACTTTGGCACAAAGGTAGTTGCTCAGCATACTGCATCTGAAGTTATGCAAGTGCAACTAGCGTGGGGGTGTACATATCCTTCAGGAATATGGACACACCTGCGACCCATGTGTTCCAATAAAGGATAATGGGTAAGAGGTGAGGTATGTGTTATAACATGGTCATGCAGGTGTGCTCTCCGGAGCGTTGAAACATGTCTCAGCACTGCACAGATATGTTCTCCATGTTAAGGATTGACATAAGTGAGTCCATATTGAGTTTCTGAAATGTATCATTGAGTAGCGAGACCTGCTGTTTATTGCTTGGCTGTCCCTGTTACAGCAGTGGACTTTCACTTGAACTTTGTATGATGAAGGCACTATAGGGGAAGCCAAAGCCCTAGCCAGTATCCAGATTCCCAGGGGTGACAGGTGCAGGCCCTGTCTGGAAAGCATCATGGACTGTCAACCATGTTATCCCAGGCAGAGAGATACTGGATACCCTTTGAATTGCACCAGTACATTAGACAATTGTGGAATACAATCCTTTTGTCCCTGTATTGCAGTATCATTCTGGCCAATGGCAGAATGCTATGCAGGCCTTGGGACATACCTTAATGGGCTACAAGACCTGACAGTTCCTACATGTGTGTTTCCATGCAGTCCAGGCTACTGCATCACAGGTCCTGCACAACAACATGGAATATGCCAGGGCCATGTGTATAGTTCAAAAGGTGGTCTGAGTGTATGGGTATGTGGCTAATCATGGCAGACAGGCAGCTGATAGTATGTTTGCCCTTATATAGCTTGGTGTGTAACATAGTGATAGAGTTTGCATTCACAAATGAGTACTGTTGGGCATGTTTCCGGCCACGTGTTCTGAGCTGTGGCATAATTATGCAAACTATGTCATACAATTTGGGTATTTTGTTGTCTGTCTATTACAGCTTGGGAGGTCACTTGCTTGGCCAGATACTTAGAAGCCTCTGTGAAGGTGTGTGATTTCTGGTAGTATGTGTGAGTGTCCTTACTGTGTTCTGGTAAGGGTATGTGTTGGTTGTGATGATGAGATGCATGTGTTAACCTATACCTCATGACTGTCCAGCCTGGTCATGGCTGTAGACTGGACTGCCTTTCAGCTTACCCCTGTATCTGCATCCCACACAATGTGTGGGGTGTGGTGTTAAGTGGGTTTGGCATTGTACATGGCATAGAGATTACATTCCCCCAGGATGACCACATACACAAAGCTGACATTAGTAAACACCAGTAGCTGACTAGTGGGCATGCCTGTAAGAGCATTCAGTACTACAAGTACCAAGTACTGTATTTAGTTTACTTATTGCTTATGAAGATGTTTTAGACAGTGATGCTCACAAGTAATTATTTGTGTTATGGACATGACAACACTGGCTATTACAGAAACATAGTAGCTACTTTTAGCAGCAATCCTCCTCTGAGGAGCACATCACATGCTGATAGTTGATTACAGATGATACAAGTGTCTACAGGTCTGTTTCCTTTTCTGGGTATATATACACATATCCACCAAAACCATGAGCTCTGTTGGGCACAGACACCCACTCCCCAAACAGAGTCATGTATCAATAGACTCTGCTGCCAATATCAAAATGATCAGGATATAATCAGATAGTGTAGGCCATCACCTATGAAGCAGCTATTACACATGGGCAGCAGTCTCCTACATCTTACACTCCTACTGCAGATGTTACACTGGAGTTAAAGATGATATGCAACCTGTTTCATTACCAGTACTGTGCACTACCTTACATACAGTATTTGCAAGTGGCTGTTAGGTTGGCAATGAGAGGATAGGCTACACAAACCTGAAAGTTCAACCAGTGTGTCTCTACTCTCAATATCCACTCTATATAGGTGTGCACATAGCCATTTGGCCCAGCCTTGTAACAAGGGTCACTACACATTTGCATAACACGTACACATGCACAGCTGTTATTGCTTGCAAATGATACTAGAGCGGTTATGTGCATGGATAGTTACCTAGCTTTTCCAATTATCTTTGCTATCATGCTGCTAAACTGTCAGATGAATACAAGTGATATGTATCCTGTTATTGTGTATTGTAATTGCCAATAGACATAACTAATGTTTGCATAACATAATAGAAATGCTATGTAAAATGGAATACAGATCTGCCTAAAATACTGTACATTACACAGTTACTGGCACAATATCCCACAATGCAAACCATATTTGCACAGTAAGCCCACCTTTGACATGTTCATCTTACTTATACACCCATACATATGTCTACTGTTACAATATATCGACATATACTATCCCCTGTTATAGCACATACTTGTTGGACCAACCCTGATACTGACAGTGGCTGGAAGAGAACTGGTGAGTTCCAAGCCCATATATATCATCCCTTGTGGTGTCTGAGGAGTTTGCCTTGTGACCTACAGCAGTACACACATAGAATACTACAAGCATTACTACTGCTCAACAATACATCGCTACAAGATAGCTATTTCCACTATATACACTGATTACATTGTAATTCTTACAGAACAGGTACTACATACACAGACATACTAAATGTTATACATACCTTCTTAGTAATTGGAGGTGTTATTGACTGGTATATTACTCGTTATCGGTTTGTGTTTCAGTATTTTGTACTGTTCTACAGGTAGATACTGATGGTTTGAATGTGTGACAAAGCATCCTTTTATAGTTAGAGATAACCAATTGGTGTTCCTAAGTAGTTAATTACATGCACATCAGCTGTGCAGCTACTGCCTTAGCCAATACCATGGCAACAGTGAAGTATAACTGAGTACTCCACTTGGGCATTGTCCCTTTGCCTTACTTGTGAGGAAGACAGCCTGGAAGTCTTGTTTGAAATCTACTGCAACAGCCGTATGGAGACAAACACTAATATATTGTGTGTAATGCCTAGAGGATTTGGTCTAAATGTGAGTACTGCTGTTATATTTCTGAACATTGCTACTTGTGCAGGGTTTGTCTGTACCTAATACTTCTGCATATGTTTCAGTCTGGCCAGGATGTTTGACCAGCTCAAGGCTGCATGGCTATGCATATAATGTTAGGGGGTTTACAGTGTGCTTACCAGACATCTTTAGTTTGGTGTTAATGTGTATCATACTTTGCTGATAATCAGTAATCGGTAACACTTCCTGGTGTAATTACTTTTCAACCCTCTGAAACGGGAATAGTTCAAACAAACCCTGTAACATCATCAGCTATTCCATTGTATAACAGCAACTATTTCGCATAGGGCCATGTTAGTGTGTCTGTGTCCAGGTATGTTAAGGTTTCAGCAGATGTCGTACAGTGGGTGAATAATTGGTTAGGGTATGACAGTATATATTGTTGTAATTAGTTTGGGTGTGGGGGAGATGTCGGTGGGTGTACACAGCAGATGCAGGTGTGTAAGAACCACTTTTATACATCTTCTATATTTGTGTGGGGGTTCTTTCCCTATGTGAACACCTATCCCTTAGTGGACTAATTCTATGGTAATTGCAGGCTGATTCATTAAGGCACTGTTAAATGCTTCCTGTATAGCATGCAGGTACTGTTAGTCCTTGAATCCTTTTGGCAATACATCGGATTGTAATAACGTTTTGCTAAATGAAAGCTGTCTGTGTATTTCTGCCATGGATATTTGCAGTCATTGTAGTTGTGTTGGTGACTGTGTCCATAGAACATATTTGTAATAGTGTATTGGTATATACTCTTCATATGTTATGTTCATATTGTTTGGGGGGGGGGGCAGAATGTGTGATTGCTATGGTCCATGTTATACTCAGATATGAACACTTCAGATGCTGTATACACACATGTATGTATGTATGTATGTGTGAGTGTGTGTTGTGTGTGTGTATATATACATATATATATATATATATATATATATATATATATATATATATATATATATAAATATGTATATGTATATAGATATAGATATATAATATATATTATTGCATACGTTCATCTGTACCTCCATAGACGTGTAGATGTTTTTAACCTATCTATATATCTGCATATATATGTATATCTCTATATATCGACATGTATCTCTCTCTCTCTCTCTCTCTATCTATATATATATATATATATATATATATATATATATATATATATGGCATACACCTTTCATTGGGTACACGGCGGTTTGTCCTATTTCCACACAATCCTTCCTTTTGTGTTTTAACCTGTCTGAATACGCAGCTGGCATAGGTACATCTCAGGTAGCTCAGTGGTAGGTTACTCTGAGGATGGTGTACATGGTTGCGGGTTCTAATCCTGGAAGGGGTTATTATTTTACCTCTCAGAGTAGGCACTGGTAGGGAAAGTGAGAATAACGCACATTTAAGTGGTTGTAAGCAGGTTTGCCTGTGGACTGAGCGACGTTAAGCAAAGGTTAAACCTGTGAAGCGCTTATCTGTTTAACCGTGTTTAAGCGCCGCTTACCATAGCGCAAACCCGCACAAACCCACTTACAACTGCTTAAAAGTGCTTTAATCCACTTGCATCCAACAGTCCTTATTCTGGCCCTCAAAATAAATTAACAGCCCTTGAACCCGGGACCATGAACACCACAGTCACTGACTTTACCACTAAGGCATCTGAGAGATGTACAACTATTATGGTGTTAGAATATACATTTTACTACAGGAATTCCTCACTACTGAAAACAAATGTGACAGTCAGTTGGTGTACATATGTATGATACATGTTAATGTTCATATGTTTGTGAAATTAGGTGCAATGTGACATGACAGGGTGTATTATGGATGAGAAGGGTTCTTGTTTTGTGTCCTTTTTATGTTGTCCCCATACTCCATGTATACCCCTCCAGTTCACTTATTGAACATCCAACAGAGGCTCTCCTTGATGCATGATTTCATTACCCATCATTCCTCCCCCACCACAATCTCCACATACACAATAATCATCCCTTCTATGGTGAACTAGGTTAATATTAATAGCTATAATACCAGAGCTGCATGTGTTTTGTGTACACATCATTTCTTTGG